>NW_017732004.1:970089-978232 GCF_001890085.2 Hipposideros armiger | reverse complement strand
GCGGCATTAGGAAGATTGAGAACCGCTGCTAAAGGAAGGTGACCTTGCCTGAAACAATTGATCTTTGATAATAACTTCCTTGCCTTGCAGCTCCCTTTATACCTATAAAAAACCTTGTATTTTGTACAGCTCCCAGAGCTCGCCTCTATTTGCTATTTGGGATGCTGCCCAATTCATGAATTGTTGAATAAAGTCAATTATATCTTTAAATATGTTCAGTTAGATTTTGTTTTTTAACAGTTTTAAGTTAATTACAGATCATATCATATATACAAATCAAGTTGACTAAGTAAGTATAACAATATCATTGTTTTCTGGATTACTTGGTAGTACTTCCTTCTAAAACATGAAAAAAGCATTTGGGAGAGATATCTGGGAAAGTGCCTGGTGAGGGTAATGGGAATTTCAAAAATATTGGGATTCATAAGTTAGCTACAAATTTTTGAAACAGAAAGAAGCTACACAATATGTTTTTTGAAATTTGTAAGCGGTTTCTGAAGCTGGTTAATTTTGATGCAGACTTGTAACAGACTTGAGGTAAGAGCAGGAAAATTGGTGTTTACCATGTCCTAGTATTAGTCTGCATCTTGACCTGATTGGTGGTTACATCGGAGTGATGATTTAGCAAACAGTGCACTTATAAATCCTGTAGTGTTCTGTAGTAGTTGTATATCAATAAAATGTTTAACAAAAATAGTTTACAAATTAAAAACAAAAACAAAAATGTATGATGGATACATAGTGGGGAAGTTTTCAAATTTACTAAAGTGAATCTGTAGCAGTTTTGCCTACACCATGCTTCAGCTTTTACATGAAGAGTGGTTTAAGGATTTCCAGAAAGAAAGAGAGCATCCTAAAGTACACTGACTTGAGATGTGAAAAGTCTTTGAAAATGCTCAGTGTAGCTACAGTGTAAGGTTATGAAGGCTGGTGGCATTGCAGGAATTAAGGAAGGAAAGCAGGAGGCAGACAAAAATTATTTCACGTTTCTAAATCCACACGTTCATGTTATTCTACATGAGATATGAAGACTTTTAAATTGTATAGAATCAGTAGGGAAAAGAACAAGAATAATATTCTGGACATTATTTATATGAAATGGTTGGATAGAAATCAATCACACAAACATGAGCTTTGTGTTATTATTTGACCATTCCCAGTATTCCAGGTAAGGGAACTGATTTCCATGTGCTTAAGTAATTTGCACAGATGGCAAAGAGTGGAGGCAAGATTCAAAGACAGGGCAAAGTAAAGTGTAAATGGAAGTCGTTTAAGATAAGTTGAGGAACCACTTCTGGATGATGGGATGGACAATACATGATTGAGTCTCCTGTTAGGAGAGGTTTAGAATAAAGAAAAGGGTTGTGATTTAGATACCAAGTATCTAGACAGATATAAAAAGAGACCTACCAAGAAAAAGATTGTACTAATGGTACCTTGAGGTACTGGGACTTGAACACAGTTGGGTGTTTTAGCTGAGGGAAACAGACTGTCCTGAAAAAGAGTTCACAGCAGTCTCCAGCATACCTAGCAAGATTTACAAGGATAGGTGAGCAAATTTGACTCAGGAGGCAACAAAGGGATTTTTGTTTGCTTGACGACTATATTTCCATTAAGGCAAAAGGTTAGAAGCAGCAAATTTTTAAGGGTAAATCTGAAAAGGGTTATATAATTGAGGTCTGTATGTTAAATGTATCTTTATTTCATAAACGCCTTGTGTTTATTCAAGGTTTAAGTAGAATCTACCAAGACACAATTTAATTCATTTTCTCTAGTTCTAAAAGTACTGCAATTATAAGGAAAACAGAGTGTGTCTTCAGCAACTGATATTTTGCATACACAAAAAATAAAATAGTGCTCGCTTCGGCAGCACATATACTAAAATTGGAACGTACAGAGAAGATTAGCATGGCCCCTGCTCAAGGATGACACGCAAATTCATGAAGCGTTCCATATTTAAAAAAAAAAAGAATAAAATAAAATAAAATAAAATAAATGTAGGTTACAAAACATTGTTCAATTGCTTATTTTGAATTTGATGCAGTGGAAAATGTAAGCTATGAGTATTTAAATGGGTCAGGATTTCAGACCATTATTCAGTCCCTGACAGGAGCTATGCATTGCAGCAATTGACTCATAAAAGGTATATCCAGGATCAGGATTTGATTGTACGGATAAGTTATAATACTAAGGACGTGAACATGCATTATGTGATATCAGTTTCTGATAGGATAAGAGACAGTGTGCCAAAAATCTGAAGTGGGAATTTAGGTAGTGATTACACATGTAGCAGCAAAACCATTTCTAAAACTCATGTTACATGTGGGTCAGCCTTCTGAAGGGCTACAGGAGACAAGTAATAGGTTATTTAAAAACATTTATTTATAGCTATTGTGTCTTACATGAGGCATTACTAGCTGGGTTTATCAAAGGGCATGCTTAAGATATTTGAGTCATTTCTCTGGTTACAAGTTTATAAAGAGATTCCAGAATATTGAATTTATAATTTTGATAGTATATGCAGTTGTGATTCCTAACATTATATATAGAAGCTCTGCCCTAGAAATAAATCAACTGATGGTCTAATCACATTCTAAATTATAGTATATAACTCATAACATTTAGCAAAAATCTATCTTAAGGTCAGTGGCGCGCAATAGGTACTGATATGACAGTCTCTTCAAGACAGGTTTTTAACTTAAGAATGTATAGAAGAGTATGTATACAGAATGCTTAATCATTTATGTAAAATGTATGTGCATTATGTTTTAAATATATACCTGCATACATGCTAACATATATATGGAGAAAAAGAGAATCTTTATTAGCTACTTATCTAGAATGTCTCTGGAAAGAAGAACAAGAAACTTGTAATGGGTGTTTCCATATCAGGGAACTAGATCACAGAGTGACATGGGTGTAAAGAAAACTCAATGTTTGCCTTACATCTTTTTATTCATTGTCATTTTATGTCATACATATGCATTCTCTATTAATATTATTTAACTATCTAATAAAAAAATCAAGGAAAGGAGGTGCTTGAATGCAGCCTTCTGGAAACAGACCTCTGAGAGGTCAGGAGCCTGCATCTAACTCTGTGATCTAGTGTGGTTAATAAACATTGGGCAGTGAATACCATAGCAAAATAATATAATTATAATGTGAAGAAGACGGAAATACTAGCCATCGGTTTATTGTTAGTCTGGAAATACTAATGCTTTCTACCGGGCTGATTAAATTAGAAAGTGATCAATTTGAACATCATTTCTTCTAACCAATATATTGGGGAAACATGAACTCGTTTAATTATGTCCTAATTGAAGGAATAGTATGCTGTTGCACAGTTCAGAATGTTTTGTTCCCATTAAATTACATGAGTAAGGGGCTACTAATTCTACCATTAAACATTTATTCACTCTCTAACTTTTAGTATATTTCATCCAACTGACACCAAGCTGACCAAGGTATGTAATTACTTTGGACCTATTTTAATGAAGAGTCCAATATGCTTAGAAATACAATCAAATGCTCTTGGATAATTAAAAATTTTACATTTTAAATTATTTTCCAAATATTAAATTATTTATAACTAGATAAATCAATAGGTAGATAAATAACTTGGATTATAAGGGAAAATATTTAGAAAACGTTTTACTATTAGTTGTAATTTAGCTTTTCTGTTGTGATAAAAAATATACTCTCTTATATTAAGAATCATAATCACAGTATTTAACAGCAATAATTATCAAGGCGGTTGGATAGCACCAGCACTCAGAGAATAATACAAACCCCACAAGAGAAAGGATAATAATTATTGGTAATGCCAAATAGATCATAAAGAAAAAGACAGAACAATGAAAAAAATGGACTCGACCATATGTATATTCTTTTTTTTGATGGAGTATGCTTTAAAGGATCCTATAAACAAAGAATACACATTTATGGAAATATTTGATTGGCATTAAGTAGTCTTTTAATTGTTGAAAATTAGGGTGAAATGATATACCCGTAGATATTTTTGAAAGCAGATCAGAGAGTTAAAAAATAACCCCCTAGTTTATAATGATAATTTCCACCATGAAATAATAAGAGAACATATGCAAAGATCATAGCTGAAGGTGATTATAAACATTATAAAGAAAACGATCTCTTGTTAATATCTTAGATTCATTTGAAATACGTAAGCTCATATTGTGCTTTTCTTCTGCAATTAAAACTTCTTCTAAGTTTAATACTCTATTGATACTCATTTCAGTAAAAATGGCTAGGCTCACATGCTCTGAAGCCATATTAACAAGCCATATGGTTTATAATTTGCAGCTTTTACAAAAATAAACAATGTAGTGTGTTTGCAAAGTAAATCATCTGAATAGAGTTATCTAGATACATTAAGTGAAATGGTGTTAATTTTCAGAGCATCCATTTGACAGAAATTAGGCATTTTTGGATCAGTTACATAAGAAATAAACATGTAATTGTGGTAAATATGAGGAAACAAATTTATAAAGCTACTTTGAATATAACTGAAGGTTTTAAGACCTTTGGCCATTTTCAGCTTGTCTTTTTATCCACACAGGGTTGATGATTAGGTTTAGTTTCTCTCTAACAAAGTATTGGTCAGTTATTAACATGTAATGATCAACTACTATAATAGAAGAACACGGGTAAACTAATAGGTTGGCAGAGGGGAGAATTCAATATTGGTAGGATCATCTGAAATTGCTAAAAAAAAAGTAAATTACATATAATTACTTTATTTTTCTCACTGGTTTTACTGTGTTTACAATGAATTGGGTTTTGACGATATCCAGTATTTTTAATATGAGTAAATTGCTGTTTGCAGTCAGTCATTTGATAGCATAAATATATTTGTGTTGGGAGCCATGCAGGCTGGCTTTAGTGATGCATTGTTTTGCATCTTGTTTTGCTCCTTTTTGCACCTGGAGGATGTTTACTTAACACTGAGGGACATGGTGAGTACGGCCAATTCCTTGGGAGACACAGAAGATTTGTAGCTATTTGGGTTAATGGAAGGAAGTGTTTTGGGAGGCTTACCCCCTAAGGCCTCCCTGACCTTTAAAGTATCTAGTAGATAGTTAATGATCTACTTTTGAAGGAGGTAATGCATGTTTATCCCTTCTGTTTTGCAGTACCCTGGATGTATATAAGGATGTTGGAAAATAAACTTGGGGCTTCAGCATTTACTGGAGTCCTCCCGGTAACTCTCTCTCTTCTGTCTCTTTTTTAATCCTAATGACCCCCCTCAGGACTGTTGGAGATATCGGCTGGTTCCGATATATTTGCAATCATGGATAATGCTAAAAATACCATACTACCAGTCAAGTATTTGTTAATATATGTAGAACACAAATTCATGGAGATGCAATTGGTGAATGACAGCATATGTATGTGTATTTTTAAAATTGTCAAAGATTGGACATTTCCCACCCCTTCTCCAAAATACTGTAGAAGGAATTCAGGGTATCAAGAATAGCATATGAGAGTTCAGGCTTTTTTATACCCTATCAGGTAATGTGTATTATAAATTATTTGGCTTTGCTACCTGACATTTCAAAAAGTGCATCTTGTTATTTTAATTTACATTTACTTGATTATGACCGAAATCAGTATCATGACATGTGTATTAGTAATTTAAAATTATTTTTTATGTAAAATGATTGAAGTATAATTGACAATACTATTGGAAAAATGCTTAAGATCATTTGACTATATCAAGGGATTTATACAGGTGTTAAGCATAAAAAATACTAATATTTTTCTATTGTCATTTATGTTATTTATTTGATTTAAGGTATTTTTCTGTAAGTTTTATAATTATTTATGAGGTCATAGTAATCAATATTTTCACGTAAGAGTTCTGGGTTTCCTGAATTTAATGTCTTGCTTAGAAAAGAAAGTTCCTTTTCATTCCTGTTTTATAAAGTGCCTTCATAATAAATAACATATTTTTAGTAATATTCCCATACTTATTGAGATAACTGAAACTCCAGGACAATAGAAAATAACACCAGTGACAGTGGAAATCCACCCCTTTAATGGTAACTCCAGTAATTTTTCCACTGGTATGACCTTTGCTAAAATTTGTAGCCATAAACCGCATTTGAAATTTAAGTTCCCTTTTTACCTTAAGTTTATGTAAAGACTTCATTGTAACTAGTACAATATTATACTTTTTTTCCTGAATTAGATTCATAGTATTAAATCTACTTAGTCATAATGTTATTTTTAAAACTTGTTTCTGGATTTGATTTACATATATATGTATATATATATGTATGTCACCATATCAAATATACTATATATATAGATTTAGCAAATATATCTCTCTATATATTTATGTTTATGTGTAAGACCATAAATAAAACTGATATAATGACTTTGGATTGAGCATCAATATTATATCAGCCTTATAAAATTAGCTGAGGTACAGGAGACTTCTCCATACTCTTTAAACTTTTTGTAAATCTAAAATTATTTCAGAATGAAAACTTAAAACAAGATAAAAAAAGAAAAATAATGTAGTAACTATGACCACATACACAACATGGATGAACTTGTAAGTATGTTGAGCAAAAACAGCTAGATACCGAAAGAAAATGCAGCATAATGCTCTTTCATTTGTGTTCAGTTTGGGTACTGGCCACAAACTCTATTCTTCAAGTGTTGTAATATATATAAATTCCTTCCAGTAAAATTACCTAGCTTTCCATTTTATCTGTTTTCAAATTATTCCCATTTCCTTTTGCTACATTTAATTTTTTTAATTTTTTTTAACAGATACTCAGTGTAAAGGGACCATCACAAAATTATGGAAAGCATACAATGTATTTTGCTTTTTATTATGCACAGATGGGGAAAAAATAAAAATACAAAATCTAAATAAAAAGGAAAATTTATATGAGAGTAAAACCTTGCAGGATAAATTGAAAGAAACAAAAAAACAAAAAAAAACAAAACCTTTTTTTATAGCACAGATAATTTTTTTTTTTGCTGAGCCATCCTGCCACCTGTTGCCAGCTCAGTGGCAGCTCAGCTCGGGTCGTGAATCAACCCGGGGACCCTGTTGCTCAGAGCTCAAACTCTTGAGTGAGCTCTTAACCAACTGAGCCACTCAGCCAGCCCAGCACAGATAATTTTTTAAATATGATTAAAAAAAGATTAAAATAACACAGCTTTCTTTATTCAGCTTTTAATAGAGTGAGAGTAATTTGTTGTGATTTCTTAGGTTATAGAAACTTGTAATTTTAACAATAGAAAACAGCCTTTGCATTGATTTTGATACCAGTCTATAGAAGACTAATGTGTACTGAAACTTTTCAGACATCTTCCCATTCATTTGCCACATTAATTGAAATTTTATTAGGTGTCAGTGAGGTTAGAATTTGGATTAAAAAAATACAGAGATGATAACAAAGCAAAATAGATCTGTCCACCAAAGTTGTATAGCTTAGAGGACAAAACAGCCGCAAAACAGGATGCCTGTAAATAGTTTATTTATTTTTATTTTTATTATTGGGATTGATGTCCCTCAATAATCTGCTTGAAATGGCAATACACACAAGCTTATAGTAGCCATAGGTAAGAAGGGCAAAATCATCTCATTTGCTTTCACAGTATGTAAAAGAGAAGGGACTCCAATGACCTGAACACATTCCTCTGAGTTTGGAGTTTACCTAGATAAGATTAGTTTCCCCTTTCATCATTTTGAAGGAAATTTCTCATTTTTTAATTGCTATGATACTGAAAACCCAAGATAAATAGCATTTAAGGTGTAAGGTGTGGGGAGTAATGATCTAAAACTATAATAGAATAATAAATATATAAAATAATAAATTAATAAAAAATAAAACTTTAGATAAGAAAGATTAAACTTCGACTTCCCATAGCTACCATCTGCCGAATAGCCATTAAGGAAGTTGTAATGGTTCCTGTCATCACATAATGCAGTCGTGTCTACATGGAACTTCCTTAGACCCAAGAATTGTCCTATGTTACATTCTTCAGGACACTGAATTCTGATTCCTGGGTGATCATTAAACTATCTGATAATAGGGCCGGCCGAGTGGCGCGATGGTTAAGAACTCGCTTGGGATGCCAGAGGGCCCCGGTTCGGATCCCACAT
>NW_017732004.1:964835-967884 GCF_001890085.2 Hipposideros armiger | reverse complement strand
TTAGAAAGTGATGGCAAGCTGGAGATTGGTGCAGAGGTGAATTTTTAGTTATTAATATTATTATTATTTTTAGTTATTATTATTTCTTTATTATTATTGGTAAAATACGATTTGCCAAATACCTGTAACTACATACACACTGATAAACAAAAACACATGATAGATTTTTATTTTAAGTGCGACGGATCAGTACACAGTATTTTAACATGTTTGTTTTCTATTATTTAAGAACAAGCAACCATCTAACCTATTTAAGGGATAGGTATGGAGATAACATATATACTCAAACACATTCATCTCCATTCTCAGTGATCACACCTTGAAAATATATAATTAAATATATTAGAAAGAAGTATAAAGAGTTAAATGTTTTAAGTGTAGTGCCTGCGATTTTATACTTCAGAAAATATGGGTTTTTAATATATATTATATTTTTTTGGTTCTTAGAATTGTTTGCTCTGTTTGTGTACTGTTTAACATTGCAGGAAATTAAGAATGTTAAAGGAATATTTTAAAATGATTACTATTTAACTAACATTCTTAATTTGCTGTCCTGAATCTTAACTATACTAAGAATTATGTAAAGAATTATTTGTTGAGAATACTTTGACATATATTACATGATAACAACTAGGACTATTTCACAACATTGTGCATTTATCAATATGCATGTAAGTATGCATGTACATATGCATGGGTATGTACTTACATGTATTCATTGATGTATATGTATATATATACACACAGATATAATGTATAGTATAGTAAAATAGGATAAAACGTAGTAAAATATAGATACGTATTAAATATTCCCTTTGAAGCAAGGAAATTGTAAATCAATATTGTAATTAACATAGTGCAGTTTGTAGCAATATAAAAAGTTCCTTACTTACAAAGAATATGTTAAAATTCTTACTCTGATATGCTAAGGAACATTCTGTTTTTGAACATACTTTTATTGTTTTTCTTGCCAAGTTCTGCTGATAGTTCCCTTTATGTTTAATGAAGACATTATATCACTGTCATATCCATTACAATTTCCTGCTCTAATCTCAGAGAATTTGTTTTCAGTTTCTGTTCTTTTATTTCCCTTATAATCTAGGGGTTTGCACCACTGAGTTGTTAGGAAAAAATGAGATTAAACGTGAAAATGGACTGATAAAGTACCTATAACATAAAAAGAGCCAAATTAAAGTTCTTATCATTATCATCATCATCATCATCATCATTAGTGTCAATAGGAGAACTGTTAGCAATTTTATGTTAATAGTAGTGTTGATCACACACACTGACTTTATCTGTGATGCAATATTTTGTGCACCAAGGTTTCAAAGGCAGCCTTATGTTATAATCCTTTCAGCAGGAATGATACTTTTCTAACTGAGATCCAAAATAAATATGATTCTTAACACTCTGAAGACAAATAGGAGCCATGATATTCCCCATATAACACATGAAGTTCTACCTCTTAATTACAATTATCTTTTTGTTAGTTTCTTTGCATGTTATTTGACTCAGCCAGTGGCTTAAATTGTAAATACATATACATATATGACTGAAATTATTCAACTCTATGATTTCAGAATAGTTATGAATTTACAAAAAAAATGAGCAATGAGTAGAGTTTTCAGTGAAGCGACATCCTCCACAACTAGATTGAAGAACAAAACGACAGCAACTTGTCTGTTCCCCTTCCCCCAATTCCCCAGCACTGTTCCTATCCCCCTAATTCCCCAATAAAAATCTTTAAAAAAAAAAAACCTATCTGATAATAAATACGTCTTGAGGATGAAAATGGATGCAAATAAATACTACTACCTAGAGTTATTTGGATTTTGAGAGAGAGGATGGGTGTGCATGAACATGTGATGTAGAGGGGCAGACGGAATGTTGATATGTGCTCCTCTCAAAATAAAAATGTTATGTCCACAAGTAATAAAATCTTTAAATGTGTAGTAGTTGATTTATTTGTTTTTCCATATAGATGAAGGCCTGAAGCCAGGGCATACATTTTGAACTTATTTCAGCAATAGAGATCACAATACAAACGTTATATTTCACAGCTGTACTTTTACTGAAAATCAAATGTGTTTATGGCATAGTATAGAATTGTTTTTGGGTCACCATTTGCTCATTTTTGTATTAATTTCTGATTTTTTAAATATATCTGCATAAGAGAAAGTGAATGATTGTTGGAATATGAGTCATATGGTAGCACGTTTTCCTGCTAAAATTTAAGCTGGAAACACATTCAAGAAAAGAAGGGCACATCTACATATTCCATACAAAGAAAATCCTATTTATAATAAGATAATGTAATAAGTAAGTATAATAAGGGAAATGGCCAGGTGCAGCTATACTAAAAATATCTGACTATATAGTTGTATAATTAAAACAAATTGAGCTATAAATAGGTTCAGTGAGATAAACAGATTTGTAAAAATGTGGAAGTTATATATATCTCAAAGGCAAGAGTGGAAGTTCCATGAGCCTTTCCAGAAAGCTATCTCATTTTGTGCTTTGAGAAATAACCCTGAGATCCTATAAATTGAAACGAAGCAAGAAAACTTTGCAGCAGCAACCTGCTCCACCACACCTTGGCCTTGGAGTAACGGAAGGTCAAGATCAGCAATCATCTATCTCCATAATGTCACTAACAATTGACAGACACAATTTAGAAACTGCCAAAAAGTAAAATGGATCTTGTTGTTAGCGAAAATTGTATCTATCTTTTTAGATTTCTTTACTAAGGTATGATAAAAACAACAATAAAGAATTCATTCACATTTATCAATGAGTATGAAAGCACTTCTTTGTAAATAGTTTGATTCAATTTTACAGAACACAAATCCCATCTAAATGATATATCTTAGAAAGACCTGGGAAATGCTCTAATATTGTATTTTTTTTCTTTACTTTTACTAGGTGCAGCTATAGTTTTGAGACATAATTAAGGAATATACAATTGCTTGAAAAAAATCGAAGATGCTTATTTATCAGAATATTTAGTTCCCCTATGAGCTCATACTATATCTTTTAGAATTTTCTA
>NW_017732004.1:958809-962313 GCF_001890085.2 Hipposideros armiger | reverse complement strand
TTTTTGTTATTAGCTACTCTCACTTAGCAACTTGTTTCCTCCATATCTTTTCATAGCTGATAGTTCATGTCTTTTTATCACAGAATAATATTCCATCCCAGTCTTGATGCATCACAATTTATCCATTCACCTATTGAATACATCTTGGTTCTTGTATGTTTCAGAAATTTTGAATAGTTTTATTATGTTTTACATTTACCAAAAAAACCCCAGATGCATTTATTTTAATTATTGATATTTTCATTTCACAAATATTATAAGCCAAGTATCCCTTTTATTAAGTCAAATTAATTTCTGTAGGAATGTGCCAGTAAAATTGCTACAATTATGTAAATAAATAACTGGTATAGAGTCTCTTTTCTGATGTTGTTTACCTTGCAGATCATTCTTCAGAGTAGCTGTAAGTTTGAACAATTTGGCCTACACAGAAAACCTTGGCCATTTAAATATAATTATGCTAAGACACTGTGAAGGATGGGAATATTTTTTACCAAATACGGGCATATCACTATTACAAGAATGAGTGTCATCGTATTATAATAGGAAGAAGGACTCTTACGAGCTACTGCAGAATTCTAAGCTACTTAAGACATTTCACTTTAATAACTTTTCAGCAGCACAAAAATACTGGATCCTTGAAGTACAGAAAATTGAATGCATCTCTTTATGAAAGGAGTAGTGGTAAAAAAGAAAATATGGTGCAACAGGAAAGTACCTGTAATCAAATATCAGGAAAGCAGTGGCTATATATTTACTACCCTAGAATAAATTGACATTCTAGGTCTTGTGTGGATCTATGAAGGCAGAGCCTGCCCAGCAAAATCAGAAAAATATCTTTGCAATTTATTTGTTTTTAACTTTTATTTGTTTTCTTCATGTTAAAAAATTAGCTCCACAGGCTTACCTGTTTTTATCACTGGTAAATATCTAGTGTATATAATATATTGCTTAAACATTATAGAATAGATATTTATGAGATAAAGAACTACTCTTGGAATAGAAAATACAATACGTTTTCTCCAAGCCCTGACAAAATGAATCCCAGAATGGTATGATTTCTGGGCACTGAATTAAAATCCATGAAAAGAGAAGATCCCATACTGTTATCAATTTATGCTGAAAAAAAGAAAGGTCTGTATTGTGTATATGCATATATGTTTTGTGTATATATAATAGTGCGAGTATATCTATCTATCTATCATCTATTCACACAAGTTATGGTTAAACTCTGGCATGTAGTTTTTAAAAAGTTGACATTTTTGTTAGACCGTAAAATGGCTACAAATTCTTGTTGCAGCTATGCTATTATTGCATGATGATATTGCAGGTACTCCCAATAAGATGTAAAGTGTATCCCTCCAGGTCTATGATTCTGGCTTGATGAAGAGGCTTGTATTGGCCAAAGAACATTATAAACGAAATGAAAACATAGACTTAAACGTGTTTGCACATTAGCAGGTTTTCTCTTGCTGCCTTTGGGAACCCTGAGGCTACCATGGGATAGATACCACAGGAAAAAGCCGAGGCTAGCTTACTGGGTTACATGGAACCATGAAGAGCAGAGATGAGTTGTCCAGCAATCCTCCTAGTCCACTGGGCTTCCAACTACGGAGCATTAGAGTGAGGCCATCCTAGAACATTCAACAGCCAGGTGACACATCAGCTGGCAATAGATGCTTAAAAGAGCTCAGCAGAGATCAACTGAGCTGGCTCAAAAGAATCATACAGCTGATTCACAAAATTATGGACTAAATAAAATGATTTTCTTTAAGACACTCAGTTTGCTTTAGTTCTATTATGCAAGAAAATCTGATTGATACTCTCTTGGCGTTTTTACATTTTGTAAATAAAATAGTCCCAGGTAGAACTTCTTTTTAGAAAGATTGAATTATGATGGGGTAGTGTGAAGCTCATATATTGCATGGATATAGAAGTGGGCTAAGTAACATGCAGAACACAGTGGAGAATACTTAGTAATCATCTAATAGCTTTACAAATATGTACTTAAAATATTTCTTTCACATTCTATTGTATTAATACAAGTTTTCTTTCATTATTATACTCCATGAGGTTTAAATTATTGCATGTATTTTTTATGTAAGTTCTTCAATGAACACCTATACAGTGTTCTTCATTTTTGGTCTGATCATTTGAGATTTATTCCTATATTTCTGACTTCTTTTATTTAATGTATTTTTTTGTCAAATACATGGATTTATATTAGTCTAAAAAATTCACTTGTGAGAACACATTATTTGATTAATATTTTATAACACTGTAGTTAAGTTTAAATATACACATACAAAAATACCATAATTTATTTTTATTATTTTATATTTTTACTGCAATATAATTTACATACAATTGTATGTTAGTTTCAGGTGTACAACATAAGATCTGATATTTGTATATGTTGAGAAATGATCACCACAATAAGTCTAGGTAATAATCATTACCACGTAATTTCAATTTTTTTCTTGTGATGACAACTTTTAAGATTCACTCTGTAAGTAACCTCCAAATATACAATATTACTAACTGTAGTCACTATGCTACTACACTTTACATTTCCAGGACTTATTTTATAACTGGAAATTTGTACCATTTGTCTCCCTTCACCCATTTTGCCCACCCATCAACCCCCAACTCTGGAATCCATCGATCTGTTTTCTCTATGATTTTGGTTATTTATTTATTTATTTATTTATTTATTTATTTATTTATTTTAGATCCCACATATAAGTCAGATGTTATGGTATTTGTCTTTCTCCATCTGACATATTTTACTTAGCATAATGCCAGTTTCAAACAATAGCAGGTGACAGTGCCCAGCGTTTTACAAGCAGCTCTGGGATGTTTCCAGGTCCCTGGATCAGAGGTGGGCAAAAGGCTCACCTTGTC
The DNA here is from genome assembly GCF_001890085.2 of Hipposideros armiger. Classification (NCBI taxonomy): domain Eukaryota; kingdom Metazoa; phylum Chordata; class Mammalia; order Chiroptera; family Hipposideridae; genus Hipposideros; species Hipposideros armiger. Next base: position 959,412 of record NW_017732004.1, on the reverse strand, counting down.
CTGAATCACCAGTCCGAACACGTTATGGGCTCTAGGCCTAAGGCCAGAAAAGCAGTCAGCAGGAAATGTGGTTTCAGTTCATGAAGGAGGAGGCCCTGGCTAGGGGTTCTGGAAAAGGATCTTTCTTCTTGTTTGCTGACATTATTTATGATAAATACTCATTTATCTGGATAGAGTGAATGGTGTGCACATGTGACGTGAAGGACTGCTGCTGCAGCCAGAGAAGGCAGCTGGAATATGAAGTTCACACATAAAGGAGAGCAAAGCCAAGACCATCACAGAGAAAGAAGCTGAGCATTTTTTGACAGAACTTCCATTGCTTATCTCATCTCTGGACAATTCAGATGCAGGAGCAAATATGTTGTTAATACAATTTTAGTTAGATTTCCTCCCACATGCAATTGGAAGCATCGAAACCGACACTTAAGATTGTGCATCTCATAAATCTTATGTCCCTCTTTTCTTCTGTAGGTTTTTTTCAATTTCTTTTTCTATATTTTGAGGAAACATTTTTGAATACAGTGTTTATAGCTTTTTAATTTTTCTTTAAAATATAAATTCTATTTTTGTTTTTTTAGGTTTCAGGGCTTTTTGTTTTGTTTT
>NW_017732004.1:919851-957654 GCF_001890085.2 Hipposideros armiger | reverse complement strand
AAATAAATAAATAAATAAATAAATAAATTTAGCTTATTGTAAAATTATTGTTTTCCTAAATTATCTTTGCTTCCCTTTGTTCAGGCTTTTATTTATTTATATATTTACTTATTTAGCTTATTAATTAATTATTATTATTAGTTAATTGATTAATTGATTGCTTATTTTTGCTGTTTTTCTCTTTTGTTTCTTTAGTTGTTTTGGTCATGCTTAATTAGGATTCTTCTTTAAGCATAATTAGATTTAATTTTCCTTAATTCATATATTGAGCCCAGGAAACGTAGGGATGAAATATTCTCTTTGCTGATGGGTAAGTTAGGTGTTACAGGCCAGACCATCTTATGAATGGGGACACTGAGCTTTCTGGCCATCACTTTTGGAAAGCAATTGGTAAAATCACTAAGATGAGGAGATACGGATGTTTTTGGGCTACGGATACTCCCTAAGGACACCACAAGTGCTAATATAGAGAGGCCCATTTACAGGCAATCACATCAGCATTAGTTTACCTTGGGAGAATGCGGGCTCCTTATTCTCTGTGTATGTTACTGTTGGGAAAGTACAGGGCCCTGAATTGGAGCAGGCTTTTCAATACAGATGGACTTGATTCCTTTGGTTTTAACACAAATTTCCTTACAACTCTCTGCTGCCTGAAGACTCTGAGCCCAGAATCTCCCTGGAGTCCTCTGATATTGGCTTCTCTTTCCTTTTATGGGCAACATTGACCACATTCTTTGTTCTGGCTTTGATACTTGTTTTTGTTTCATCTTTACTCCACGGCTAGTCTCTCTCTCTCTCCCTCTCTCTCTCTCTCTACTTTATCTCTCTCACTCTCTTTCTCTGAAATACTCTAAAATCGTTGTGAACTCCTTGTGTATCATGTGTTTATTCCTTTCTCTATTTCTATACTCTTATGTCACCATGGAAGGTATATGAAGGTGTATAAGACAAAGGAATGCTCCTCATCTGGCATGTTGAAGCTTAAACCTTACTTGGAATTTCAATAACCCATCACACTGCTTTTTTGTTGCACAAATCTAAATTAAATGGAACTACCCACTCAATAATTGATTGTTTGAATAATTTCCCAATGCATTCTAAATTGTCAAATTTAGACTAAAAATAAAAGAACAATAAGGACAGGTTTTAGCATCTTCAAGTGTTTCACTTATGTGTCTCCCAAAATTCAGATATGCATTCCCATGTTGGTGGTATGTCTCCTTCCTTGTGAGAAAGAATTATTGTCCTATATCCAAAAGCTAGTATAAAAATTTGGTCAGATAGCATTTGATTATATACAAATGATGTGGCACAGCATATACAGAAGATCCACAGTACCTCTGGGGTGATAGTAAGGATCATATGCCTTTCTCTAAACATAGATGAATTTCATTAAGTAGGGTATTGAAACGTCAACTCTTCTTCTAGAGATATGTCCTTTCTCTAACAGTCTTATAACCATATATGCACATGCATCCCTGATACAATAAAAAAAAGTTTTGGTCCTTGTATTAAAATCAGAAAAAAAAGAGAAATTGTTATATACCAGCTAAAAATTCATAAGAATCAACAAATTTTGTTCAACTCTAATTTTAATGGTAGTATGGAAATTATGGAGAAATAAAGTAAAATCAAAGTGCTCCCTTCAGTCTCAATGAATTTATATTCTCTTATGGAAATAACACAGTTATATTTATGGTAGCTCTCTTTATTAAAAACCTCTTAATGTATAAATATACTGTTGAAAGAGTTTATATAATGAATTGCTTATTAGACTAATCAACACAGAAACACTTCTCAAGGCAATTAATATAAATAGGTACTAGATCATTTGCTAATTCAACACTAAACTCAAGTTTTTGTCCATCTCTTATATCTTTAACCTTGTCTTCTTCTTTATTACAGGCCTTTGCCATCATCAGTTAAATAAACTCAGATCTTCCCATCCTAAAAAGAAAAACAAATCAATATTGTCTCTATTAAAATCCTCTTTAATGTCAATCATAGGACATATTACTAAGAGAAGCTTTGATATTCTCTGCATACAGTTTTGTGCTCCAAGGTATCCTTTTACTCTACCCAGTGTAGGTAAGGTAAAGTTAAAAAAAAAGTTGAAACATAGGTCAAACCCTATGTCCCCCAGGGTTCAGTAGTAGGCTCTCTCTACACCAAAACAGAATTCTCTCTTTTAGCAATAACTGTCATAGCAAGTATAATAAATTCCAGGTCTTTATCTTTGGCTCAGGCATCTATATAGATTCTAAAAGAGAATATACAGCTCTGTCTTGAATCTATATACATGTCTCTTAATCACCACAAAACAGACATCTCTAAACTTTAGTCTTACCTGCACTAAAAATTTTAGTATAGTACTTCCTTGCCACATATATGAACAACCTTCCTGTTACGCTTTAAACTACTTGAGGAAATAAACTATTTTTCTGTGTGTTTAAGTCGTCTATGCTTAATACAATGCATGCTACATAAAAAGTGATCAAAACACATATTTAATAAACAAATACATCTGTGATTTTAATATCTTCTTATGACTTATGCATTTGTGTGTTTCTACAACAAATATGATAAATAAGATATAATAAAGTGCGATATTTTTGTCTTCTCAATACTGTTAGCTAAATTATTGAGTCAATTATAAACCTAAGATTAGCCTTGTGGCAACAACTTATCACCAAGCTAAACAAAGCTATAACTTGCACCAAATACTTTATAAATTAGAAAGTAAGAACATTACATGATAATGTATTAGACTTTAACATTAAATGAATACTGAATTACCTGAGGGAAGGCCTCATGGATTTTAATTATAGGAGTGTAGGGATCACAAACAAAACTCTGGTTGATAATCAGTGAAATTGCCACTCCCCAGACCACAGAACACAATTATAATGAATGAAATGATAGAGCAAAAAAGCCATTACTAGCAAAAAGCATAGTGAGCCTTTATCTCGAATGAAAGAAAAGAAAATTTTATCTGATCCTGTTGAATATGTCAGCTAGGAGAAACAGAACAATAAAATTAATAATGTGTTCCCTGATAATACAGGAGCAAGCTGAATGATGAATCAGATAGGATGGCAGATAGTGAACCTGGAAACCTTGGAACTGATACCAATAAGACTAAGAGGAGTGTTTATGAAAGGCAAACAAATGAAAAAAGTAAAAATGATAATGGACACAATGATGGTGATTTAGGTAATGCTGAGAGGCTTATCTTTGAGAGAAATAAAGGAATAATGAATGTCCTACGTTTGTTCAAAGTGAATATGAGCCGAATTAGGAAAAATGAAAAAGAACATTATCTCAAGGTTGCGATGCTTCATGTTGTGAGTCAATGTCTGAAAGTGGTTATTTAAGGTTTTATAGTCACAACTTCTATGGAATTATTCTTAAAGGGATGGTTCTTATCACCATCTACTACGCAGTCCATATAATAAATGTTATATATTTGCCTACACTGAGGCAAAGCATGTATAACTATAAATATAATAGCTTCATTTCAGGAATCAACTTACATATTTATCTCAGTGTATCCTGGCTCATTTTCCTTCTCTTTAGGTTCCTGGTTTAAAGCAAACTTTCTGGGAACCTGTTCCTACGCAAGGCATTCACCACAACACAGAAGATGGGGTGAGTCCTGTTCAGCCCAGACCAATTACAGGGTCCCCAGTCTCAGGCAGCCCACTTCTCTGAGACCATGACAGATCCTGCATGGGATCTCAGCCATTTCTAAATAAACAACCACAAAAATATTGTGGAAAAATAGTAAGGTTAGGTAATTCCCTTCCATTCATTCTACTTTCCCCTGGAAACTTCAGGGCCCACACTGCAATCAAACATTTTTCGGGCTCCTCTGTCCAATCTGCTCATACTTACAGCACTTGTTATATATAGTTCCCACTGTGCCCCCTTGGTAATCATGTCCATTTTAAATAAACTGACCTGAAAATGTAAAATTCCACAGACTCTTCTCTTCAGCACCTAGGATTAATTCTTTTGCTTCTCTTGCAGCAATCTAGCTTACTAAACAAGTTAAATGATACTAAACAAAACTGCCTATGGTAATAGGTTCCCATGCCATCTATCATGGTATTGCCCATCTGTCATGTTATACAGATACACATCTAGATAGGCCATACACTTTCTCCTGCATCCCCAACACTGCTACGTAATGTCTATACTTGCACTATCAAATTCTTTCAAATTTAATATTTCTGACATCCAGTTACACATACAAGTATATCTGTGTTACATCTTTGAAGATATCTTTAATTCTTTGCATGAGTCCATTGTCTTCAATTCTATCATGTTTCTTATGGTTTTTTTTTTCTTTTTATTATACGCATTCCCTAGACTCATGGGTGATCATCTAAACTTTGCTTTTATTTAGAATTTCTTATCCAAGTGTTCTTAAAAATACAGCTTGAAGTGAAACTTAAAGCTAATATTTTATTGAGACATGCAAGGCTAGGGGAAGAGAGTGAGAGAAAAGGGAGGACATGGAGAGCAGAATGGCAAGTAGATATATTGTCCACTGAGGAAAAGAGACAGAGCCAGTCAATCAATGTGGAGGATGTATCTGGGCAAGCTGTATTAAAACAGTCTAAGAAATGAGGGAACGGAGAAGACATTTATGTGCAGAAACATCTCTTATCCCATAATAATCAAAATTTATCATAAAGGGAATTAACTTTTCTGCAGTTCTAGTAGTGGTCACAGTGGTCTTTCAACAGCCAGCAGGAAAGCCAGAAATCTTAATACACTGTATAATTCTGGAAGAATTGGGAAGAGCCAGGCTTTAACCTTCGATGAAGGGACTGCTCAGCCTTCCAAAAAATTATTTGTTGTGTTGTCTGGAACAGAATAAATAATTGAGAGTTGGGAGAAAGCCAAAACTAGGAAAATCTAAGGCATTTCATACAAAATCTGACTGTATCCCAATCTTAGAGGAACTGCATAATGGATCAATTTTCTGATCTATCTTATGCTTTTTATACCCAGAAAATTGAATCTTACAGTTCAAAACTTTGTGTGACATGAAAAGAAAATCCCAAATACTCTACAATCCCTCCCAGAGTATAGAAGTGAAACAACTACTTTCTAACTCATTCAACGCTGCCACCATGACCTTAATACCAATATCAGAAAAATATATTACAAGAAAAGGAAACTATAGACCAATATCTCTTATGAAGAGAAATACAAAAATCCAGAACACAATATTAACAAATTGAATCCTATAATGTATACAAAGGGTTATATACTACAATCAAGTGGGGTTTATCCCAGATATGTAAGTCTGAGTCAACATTTAAAAATTAATTAATGTAAGCCCTCTCATCAATAGGCTAAAATAAAATGGTCTTATCAATAGGTGCAGAGAAATAATTTGAAAGAAATCTAACTCCTCTCATGATAAAACTCTCAGTGAATTAGGAAGAGAGGGAAACTTCCTCAACTTGATAAAGAATATCGACAAAATAACTACAACTAATACTATAGTTAATGGTGAGAAATTGGAATATTTCCCATTACAATTAGCTAAAAGACAAGGCTGTTCCCTCTCACCTCTTATTTTCAATATTGTATTGAAAGTACTAGTTAATGCACTAAGACAAAAAAAAATAAAGCATGCATATTGAGAAGAAAGAAATAATACTGTCTTTGTAGACATTATCATCTATACAGAAAATTAAAAAAATCAGCAACAAAGAAACCTCTTGGAACCAATAAGTGATTACAGCAAGGTTGCAGAATACTACGTTAATATAAAATAATCAAACAGTTTCCTATATATTAGCAATTAACAAGTGGAATTTGAAATTAAAAGAAATATCATTTACATTAGCACCCAATAAAGAAAAATAAATGCTTAGGTACAAAGGTAATGAATACCTATGTACAATACCTATATGAGGAAAATGGCAAAACACTGATGGAGAAAATCAAGGAATTAAATAAATGGAGAGATATGCTATGTTCATGTGTAAAAAGGCTCAGTATTTTTAAGATGTGATTTCTTCCCAAATTGATCTATAGAGTCAATGAAATTCCAGTTAAAATCTCAGAAAGTTATTGTGTGTCTGTGGGCAAATTGATTCTAAAGTTCACATGGAGGGTAAAAAATCCAGTGTAGCCAACACAGCATTGAAGGAGAAGAACAAATTTGAAGAATTGAGACCATGTTATGCTACCACTTATTCTAGAACTGCAATAATCAAGAGAGTATGGTATTGCTGGAAGAACAGACAAACAGATCAGTGAAATGGAATAGAGAGTCTAGAAAAAGACCCACACGAATATAGTTAATTATTCTTTGACAAAGGAGCACAGGCAATAAAATAGAGCAAAGATAGTCATGGAACAGTACTGGAACAAGTAGACATCAGCATGAAAGAAAACAAAATAAAACAAAACAAACAAACGAATGGAAAAATGATATAAATCTTACAATGTTTACCAAAAGTAAATAAAAATATATCACAGTCCTAGATTTAAAATACAAAACAATAAAACTTCTAGAAGATAATGTAGGCAAAAACCTACAAGACCTTGGGTTTAGCAATGGCTTTTTAGGTACAATATCAAAGGCATGATCCGTGAAAGAAATAATTGAAAAGCTAGAGTTGATTAAAATTAAGAACTTCTGCTCTGGAAAAGAATATGCAAGCAGATTAGAAAAGAAGACACAGACTAGGAGAAAATATTTGCAAAGACACACCTGACAAAGGACTATTATACAAAATACAAAAATGACCCTTAAAAGTCAACTGTAAGAAAACAAACATGACAAAAAAATGGGCCAAAGATGTTAGCAGACACCTCAATGAAGAAGATATACCAATGTCAAATAAGCATATGAAAGGCTTTTCCACATCATATTTCATCAGGGAAATGAAAATTAAAATGAGATACCACTATATACATAATAGAATGGCCAAAACACAGAACATTAATCACAACAAATGCTGGAGAGGATGTGGACCATTAGGAATCCTCATTTATTACTTCTGGGAATGTGAAATGCTACAGACACTTTGGAAGGCAGTTGGGTAGTTTTTTGTTTTTTTTTTTCAAACTGAACATACTCTTATCATATGATCCAGCAATTTCTCTTCTTGGTATTTATGCAAAGGGATGAAACCTATTTTCACACCAAAAACCTGCACATGGACACATAAGGCTGCTTTGCTCATAATTGTCAAAAAGATTAAATAATCTCTGATACTCTCATATAGCCAAACAAGGGGATATTATTCATCACTAAAAATAAACGAGCTGTCAAACCATGAAAAGACATGGAGCAACCATAAATGCACATTGCTAATTGACAGAAGCTAGTCTGAAACACTGCATATTCTATGATTCCAACTGTATCACATTCTTTCTGGAAAAGGCAAAACTGAGGATACAGTAAAGAGATCAGTGGTTTTGCCAGGCGCTGCAGCAGAGGCAGAGACAAATAGGTGTTGCAAAGTTTTCTCCTCCTCCCTTAGGTGGGAAACAATGGCTAGAGTGGGCTGGAGTTGGCTATTTCCCTTCTTCTCAGTAACTTTTGCTCTGGTAATACCCCAGTGGTCTAAGCTCTGGTTAACTAGTTTCTCCTGAGGGCAGGCGCTAATAAGAACAGAGTCCTCGGGAGTATTTCGAAATCCATTTCCTCTCCCTGTGCTGGAAGATAGAGGTTATTTTTCTCCAATATTTACTGTTGGAACCTGGTCAAGTTAGAGGAGGTAAGGCTCACAAAGATGTGGGGGGCCCCTCTATGACTGGGTTCTCAGGTTTTAACTCTCAGACTTGCTCAGACTGTGTCTCCAACAATTCATCAATTACAGTTCAGGTTTCCCTACAAGCACTAGTTCTCCCTGTCATTTACACTCATTAGTTTCTTCTCTGGCAAGCCATGGCTCCCTGTGTTTTCCTGCTGGTCTCTGTAACCTTTGGGACCTTGGGTTGCCCTATGTCCTCATGTCTCTTATAGATCATAGAAGGGTTGTTTATTTTTCATTATGTTCAGGTTTTCACTTGTTAGGATGAAGTGGCAACTTCCAAGCTCCATACATGCAGAAACAAACTGGAACTCCCAAAGATTTTAACAAAAAATAGATTTCTCAGTGATTAATTACTATGTTTTGATATATTTTCATATCTTTTTATTTATTTTTATTACAAAAGAGTTAACAAACCTCAGGGCAAATTTTGATTATGATTATGTTCTTTTGGACAGAATTGTCTATCTATCATCTATCTATCTATCTCATCTATGTATCTATCAATCTATCAATCTATCTATCTCTCTATCATCTCTCTTCTTCCATCTCAAATAAAATGGAATTTAATGTCTTTAGATTGGGTCCTTTTTTTCTGATAGAAGAGTGACCAAAGCTCACAATAGTATTATACCTGCCCCTTCACGTATTTAAATTACCAATCTGGTCACGGATGTTTGAATTATCCCTGGAATACAGGATTTTTCATAATGCTTTACATAGTTTTCTCTTGTTATTGATATATTGGGTAAAATTGGGAACCACTGAGGGAAGTAAACTATTATCTACTGAGTAATAACAAATTTACTGCATGCTTCTAATTGTTAATATGAGTTTTAGAAAGTGGACTGTTACTTTAAATATCTAACTATAGAATGAGTGAAATAGTCTGAAGAGAACATTTTATAACATGTCTACTAATGTCAGATATTTGGTGGGCCTACTATTCTGCTTTGTCAACATAAAAATAATTTGTAACCACAGATGATTTTTATACTTCAATACAAGAAAAATTCATACTGTTAAAGGCGACAACACTTTAGAAATAATAAAATACTAGGGTCATTTCCAAGATCATTGTGTTCTATAGAGGAAATAGTCAATATAGAAACAATTGTGAAACAATACGCTCATGTGCTTTTTACTATTTAGTTTTAAGTCTTATTACATTATGTAAGTTTCCTGAAGAATCTGAAGTAATTACGTAAAAACAGGAATATTTTTCTTGTTTTTTGAACAAAGCGGTATTTCTTAAATTCCTCGAGAAAATTGTTTGATATAGATTTTTGCTTGTGTTTATATAGCCAAATGGAAAGTTTATTTTTTTGTTGTTTAATGATATTAATTCCTGAAAATTTCTGCCTTTTTAAAATCATTTATCTATAAATGTAAATATTCATGATAAAGACTTTGTAAAGAAGACCCTTGTGGAATTTCTGAAATAAAACATAATTAGCCAAAACATATCACTCTTGAAATATATTGAAGGAATCATACTATTGCTGGGACTACTTTGATAATATTTTACTAAGGAAGTGTATTTTTATAAGTAAAAAAAAAAACAACAAAAAAAACTCATGCTTTATTTTCTGCTCTCATTTTCGTATACTCCTCAAATGATTCAATACAGTTTGTCTTAATTTCTCATCTCTCATTAAATGATGAAGCTATTCTAACTAGATTTATCTTTCAAAGCCTCACAGAAAAATTGTTTTTTTAAACATCAACAAAGACTAGAGGCCATATAATCATATGTGTGTATATGGATATCATATGTGATTATAAACACTTATATACACTTATAAAATACATATACATATACATATACAGAATCTGTGTTACAGTGGTAAGTATATTCTGTATGTCTTGATTTTACCACATGGAAAATGGGAGTACTAATGTGCTTTAAGGGTTATAAAATGGAATATGTACATAAAACACTTAGAACAGTGCTATGAAAATATTAACTAATCTCTTCCAATTTAAATTTGTGGATTTTTCAGCAATGCATGAATGTAATTCATCAGTGTCTTAATAAGTTTAATAATACTGTACATAATAAACAGTACTTCAAAGTACTGCTAGTGAGAATAGAAGCAGGAAAATACTGTATCTCACTGCTCTTCAGTATTTTTTTGGGGCGGGCCTGAAAAATGCAATTAGAAAAGAAATATTAGTAGATATTAATAATGAAAATGTTGGGAAAATATTTATTTTTTGATGAAAATATAAATGCATATTAAGGAAGTCCAAAATATATACTATGGACCTATTAGAACTAATAAGACTTATTATTAAGATTTATTCCTTAACTTTCAACCTCAAAAAATTTGCAGGTCATTTCTTTTGCTCTTTTTTTCCCCATGTCTGTAGGCCTTCTATCACTGTCTTCCAGGTTTTTTCCCCAGTTTCATTTATTTTTAAAAATTATTATTATTAAAGTATAGTAGACCTATATGTTTCAGGTGTACAATGTACTGATTTTACATTTATATACTTCACTAAGTGACCACTAAAATGAATCTCATTAACCGTCTGTTGCCGTACAAAGTTATTATGACATTTTGGTAAATATTATGACATTCTTATTGGTATCTGTGAGGGTTCTTTTCGTTTATTAAGGAATCAATAATCAAATGTATTTGAATAGATCAGAGCTCTTCAACTGCATTAGATTTGTAGCAGCATCACAGAAAAGTCTTATAGGAATTTCTTTTTTTTTTTAATTTTTTTTCTGAAAATTTTCAAACTCAGAAACTTTTAAATACGTGATTAGAGGACTATCAATTTGTGAGGGGTCTGAAGTTTTACCTGATTGATAGTTAACAAGTTTGCTTGCTGCTGTTTCATAGATGCTGATAGAAGACACAATACTGCTGGGTCACTGAAGGACTTTATTGCTCATAGTACAGCAGGCAGCATGAGCGTCAGCATGTATGTAATATGTGTCATTTTTCCTGTCCACAGATTCCAGGGAAATGATGCTGATGTGCTCTGACGACACCTTCACGTGCGGTAGGTCACATTACAGGAGGACTGTGAATTTAGAAAACCTGGATTTGTTTTATTTTTTTTATTTTATAACCCGAGATTTTTATAATGGGGAATAAGCATGCCTGCCCTTTGCTCAAGGCCATGGTTGTCATGGTTGTTTGCTGAACCCTGTTCTACATCAACACCACCTTTCATTTTCATATCAATTCAAGATGAACAGTTTGCTAACACCACTTATTAACATTGCATTTCTGCATTTGGCTTTTACAGTGTCTCTTTTTTTCAAACCAGAATACAGGATCAAGATTCTTACATTGTATATTGTTATCATGTCTCTTCATTTTTTTGTTAAACTAAAAGGGTACCTGCCACTCTTTTGTTTCAATGACTTGGACTTTTTGAGGCAATCAGGCAAGTTGACTTATACAAGTTAAATATTTTGGATTTATCTATGTCCTTGTGGTATCATTTAATTTTGTATCCAAAGAGGAGGATAACTCTAAACCTTAATTAGACTCAGGTTAAATATTTTTGGCAAGGTTCTTCATAGTGATTCTGGGTACAAAATATCACATCCCATTAGGCAGCACATATTATAGGTAATCTTTTAGTGACACTAATTTTAATCATTTAGTTAAAGTAATGACTGCCAGCTTTCTCCCTTGTAAAAACATCTCCCCTTTTCAATTTGGAAATATTATATGTAATAATAAAGAACCACCTTCCAATCAATGCTAACATTTATCGATGATCTTTGCCTGAATTTATTTCATTAAAGGTGGCAAAGTGATGATTTTTATGGCACTATATATATTTTCCTATTTATTACTTGACAGCCTTGTATTAACAATGCCATTAAATGTGTATGAGCAACAGCTTTTCTTTAAAAAGTTGGGTTAAAACTTTATTCTCAAAAGAAGTTGGAGTCATGGTATCTAAAACAGTAGAAATATTTTTTGCTTTTGAATATTCCAGTGGCAAATCAATATTAAGTTCCATGCATTTATTTTCCAAAATTCAGGTAGGGAGGCACCCTTAAAGCTGGTTTTGGTGTCAGATCAGACAGGCCTATTACTCATTATGTACTTTCTTGATCTCTGGCACAAGATACCTTATAATCACATATCTCTTTTCTGAACCTCCAACGTCTATATCCCTTTATTTAGATAAGTACCTGGGTGGAATGTGGTTCCTTGCTTCTGAGTGTCATTTCTTCTAGCTTCTATTAGGGGTGAAACTTAGGAAATAGATGTTCATGAATGATGATTAAAATTTGATTTTCCAAATAAAATTTAACCTTTTAAAACACTCTTTAAAATTATATATATATTGTTTTAGCCTACAAATTTTGTACCTAATTTCATTTACATACTTAATATAATCTAAGGTAGAATTCATAAAATAGTTTAAATAGCAATATTAATTACTAAACATTAAAATTTCTGAGGGAAGTTTATTTTCCCTTTATGGACCATTTCCCTTAGAATTTTAATTGGTGGAGCGATCACCTTTTAAGGTATATAAATGTTAATTTGTTATATTGTATACCTGAAACTAATTTAATTAATATAATATTGTATGCCAGCTATACTTAAATTAAATAAATACATAATTTAAAATTATTAAAAGAAAGTATGGTAGGAATATATGTTCATTAGTTACTTATCTATGTAGCCAATCTGACTTATATTTTGGAGTATTTCTTTTTGCTTTCTTTGAAATTTTGCTTTTATTTCTTTATTCTTATTTTTATTTATTTTATTTTATTATATTAGTTTCAGGTGTATAAAACAGCATAATGATTAGGCATTTATACCCCTCACAAAGTGATAATCCCCATAAGCCTACTACCCCCTGACATTGTATATGTCAGTTACAATATCATTGACTATATTCCCTATGTAGAACTTTACATCCTATGACTATATATATAGTTTATATGCCTGACCACTGTGCTGTACACCTGAAGCTCAAGTATAATAATATTGAATGCCAAGTATAATTAAATATATGTGTGTATATATATATATATATATATATATATAGTCAATTTTGATTTTTTTGTACTTTTGAATTTATTTTTTAGAATATTTAAATATTTCATATGATTCAGAAATCAAGATAATATGCATAGCCAATGCAATCTTTAAAAAGTTAGAACTCATAGATCCTCATTTCAAAACTTTTACAAAGTCAAAATATTCAAGACAGTATGGTATTGGTGTAAAGACAGACACATAGATCAATAGAATAAAACTAAGATTCCAGAAATAAAGTTTGTATTTACTTGATTATTTGATTTTTTAACAAAGGTGCCAAACCAATTAAATAAAGGGATTTTAATCTTTTCAGCAATGGTGCTGGGATAATCGCTTTTCCACAAAAAAAAAGTATGGATGAAGATGTGGCCCTTCTTCAAACTATATCAATAATAAACTCAAAATGAATTATAGATCTAAATGTAAGAGCTGAAACCATAAAACTCTTAAAATATGAGTTAATCTTGTGACCTTGAGTTAGGGACTGTCTTTTTAGATATGACAACAAAAGCACAAGGAAAAAAAAAAGGCAAATTAGACCTCAAAATTTAAAACTTTTGTACTCAAAGAACATCCTCAAGAATGGTAACTCAAAGAAAGGAAGACAATGTTTGCCAATCATACATCTGATAAGGAATTGTATCCAGACTGTAAAGAGGACACTTATACCTCAATAATAAAAAGACAGACCGTGCTATTTGGTTCTTTCCTGTGTGTGCACCTCTCAGTGGTCTTAGAGATGTTAATTAGAATCAGATCCATGTAAAACAAGGTCTGAGTTGTGGACAGGAGTTTGTAAACTACTACTGGGGGTTGCTTTCCAGGTCTCATTCTCTCTGATCTCATAAACATTTTCTGGTTCCCGGATTTCCCCCTTTTTTGTTCTTGGGCTAGAAGCCACACACTTCCGCTATAACACTTTGGTCTGGAGCCATACAGAAAAAAGATGCAGAGAGAAAAACCAAAACAACAAGGGTTATCCCCATGGAACAGCAGATCCACAGAGCAATGAACATCCATCCAGCCAATAACTTGATTTCACAGCACCCTGGGTCAGAGGACTCAGATAAGCAATGCCCAGATTCCTGACAACAGAAATCATGAGATAATAAACGTTTTTCTTTTAAACATCTATGTTTTGGGATAATTTATAGAATAACAACATATAAAAAGTATACTCAGTGATTTTGAAGTTGACATTGGAAATTAACTATAGGATTGTGCTACTTGAAATTCTCTGAAGATCTATACACAGCATTTTTGTTCACTAACTATTTGTATCTGCAACACATCACAAAAATGTCTAAAACTCTGTGCTTTAGCAGTGGTACTTCATACTTTTAGATACAAAACACAGTGTTTGGGTGGGTTATTGCTAAGTATGAGGAAACAAAGGTGATACCATAAACCATAGCTAAAATTATTGTTCTTCTTACTTGTTAAAAATATAGGGTTGTCGGAAAAATCATGATGCATTTTTGCAACGAAAAACATAAAAACTACATCATGACTTTTCTGACAACCCAATATAAGCAACTCCAAATTTATAGATCAGTTTCTTGATTTTAACTAATGACTAAATTACTTAACATTTGGGGGGAAAAAAAAACTTTACTACTGGCACTAAAATCACACATAATGCTAACTAACACCAGAGGTTATAGAAGGTAACTATGAAAAAAAATATGTGTAAATATTATATAAATAAATAAAATAAATAAATATATATATATTTAAAATTCTAGTGAATTAAAAACTTTAGTATTACTTTTGCAAACTCAGAGATCCTATATATCACACTGACTAAACAACAGTCACAGTTTCCTTGATTTTATATAAACTGGGAATGTTCATATTACATTTCAACGCAAGAAATATATATCTGAAGATATTAGAGCCATAACAAATTTAAAATCTGTGTTAATTTGCCTTTTATGTTGCATCTTTGAGAATAACAAAGACATGCAATCATGATTAGTCTTTCAGGATAAACTATTCATAAAGAGCTAGATCTGAGATATATATATTTAAAAATAATTTAATTACCTATTACAAATGTCCAGAATAACACCTAATTCCTTGATTGTATCACTCTTTTAGTTGATGATTAATCAATGTGCATGTCTATTGACTTCAATCAAAGAATTAAAGGTTTTTTAAAACAATAGATTGACTGCATTTATATTTATATTCAGTAACTAGTAACTAACTGGGTACTGTAATTGAAAAACTGTTAATTAAATCACCTGTTTTTTGTTGTCCCCATTAACTTGTGATGAAGTTTTAAATGCAGAGGGAAAAGGAAAGAAGAGGAAAATGACTTAAGAGAAAATTTTTAACAAATACGCTAAACATGGAAACAGGAATCTGATGCCTTAGTAAATTGTGACAATAATCAAAATAAAATTTAGTTATAGAAGAAACTATTTAAAAGTTAATAATAATGGTGGCTTTGCATGTCTTATATTGCCTATTGTCTTTCTGACTAATCTAATTTTCCTATTCTTATTTAAATCTCTGCTTACAGACATATTGCCAGAGGATATTTTATGTAAAAACACTCCTGTATAATTCACCATATATAATATAGTATTTGTTTTGTTTTTCTTCATGACAGCTTTCATTATATGAGTTTATGTTTTTATTCATTTATTAATTCTCTCCAAGAAGAGAGGGATTTTACTTCCAAGAGAGCAAGAACTTGGAGGGATAGGGGGAACAACACCTCTGTTTTGTTCTCACTGCTGAGCCATGCACCTGGTACTTAACAGGAACTCGGTAAAAGTATGTTGACTGTATGAGCAAATGATTACACAAATGGACAAATTTAATTCCCCATTCTAATTCCTACAGATTTGGATCAGAATTCAAGGGAGAGGGAACAGCAAGTGAAAACCTGAAAGATGTGTTTCACTAAAGAGTTTCTGTGAATCATTAGATTCCTAGGGTCACCGTTGGGGGGTGAATTAAAGCATTGTGGATGGCAGCGCCACATGGAGGCGCAGGGCAACTGCTTCTGCACATGACTGCATTGACACTGCTGGCAATTCTGCAGGCGTTAATGTAGCAACGTGCTGCCACAGCTGCCAACAGTGAAGATGTATAGTCTGCAGTAAATATAACCACAGGGAATAGGAGCCAGAACCAAAGGGGAAATACAAACAGGGAAATATTGGATCCAGGCTGTGGGTACTAACAATGGTGGCTGTGAGCAGTGTTGGGTAGAAATGTTAAGGAATCTTATGCCTCCAATCCCAGGCACTGGCAAAAATGAAGAAATGGTATGTACCACTGTGCTAGTGAAGGCATAATTTTTCTCCCTAAGGCTACTGTGGGTAGCAGTGCAAAAACAGATGATATAGATATATTAGAGGAAGGTTATGTTCAAGGACACTAGGGTGCATGAAATGTAATCTTGAATTTTAAGGAATATTTGAAAACAAAATAAAGACATTCAATGGAAGATCTGCTCCTTGAAAAAAAGTCCTTCAAGGAGGTCATGAATAATTACCATTCACCTATATTCGTGCACAGCTTATTAATACTTACACTGGTGATTCTCAGAAAGAATGCTAAAGGTTGCTCTAAATATTGGTTTTGAATACAGAAATAGGAAACTTGGTCATGTCAAATCAACTGCATAAATATAGGTATTTTCTACCTATAGAGAAGATACACTAACCTCACCGAGAGAGTGGTACAAAGAAGTTTTAAAAAGTGTAACATTAAAGCTGAAACCTGAAGGATGAGCAGGAGTTAGTAAAAAAAAAAGGGGGGGGTTGTGATTGTGAGAAGTGTCCTATTATGCATTGTTATGTGCGGTAAGACTGAGCTTAGAGAATGCATAGCACAAAGGAAGAATGGAAGGTTTCTATGCATTGCAGACTGTAGGGTAGTTATATTTAAGACTACAGAATTGAAGGAGGCCAGACATAAAAGTTTATTTTCGACATAGAAATTATGCTCTAGTCCATTGCTACCTCTCAGAAATAGCTCTAGCACTGTCAGTGGATTAACCTATTTTCCTGCACAAAAGTCTTAAGGAGGGAAACTGGTTAATATATATTTTATTTTGTTTAATATCATTCTAATTGTATTAGAACTGCTGAACTCCCCAAAATCGTATTCTTCTATCAGACTTTCAGGAAACAGCTTCCCTTATTTTCTGGTTGGACTATTCTTTTACTATAGTCCAGCAATATTTTTATTCTTTGACAACCATGAAATTCATGACTGATCATTTCATAGTTTCACAACATCATCCACAAAGTCCTTGACTCTATGTCATAATTTGTACACCCTTCATTTTATTTATTTATTTATTTATTTATTTATTTATTTATTTATTTATTTATTTATTTTTAGCTGAGCCATCCTGCTACCTATTGGCAGCTTAGCGGCAGCTCAGCTCTGGCCAGGCATCAAACCATTGTTGCTCAGAGCTCAAACTCTTGAGCGAGCTCTTAACCAACTGAGCCCCTCAGCCAGCCCCCAAAGGTACAAATTTTACAAGTAACTAAACTGTTTCACAGAGCAAAGTTCAAGAATAGTTACAGGAACACAAACATTATCAATTGTGATAAGAAGCAGGAAAATGTACCATATAATGGCTACTGACAGAAAATTGACACATATTTAAATTAGAAGAAAAGGACATTAAGATAATTATCTTAGCTGCATTTCTTATGTTCAAGCATAAGTAGAGACATACTCTCTCTATATATATATACATATATATATATGTATATATATACACATACATACATATATATATATATATATAATTATACATATGGATGTGAAAACTACAATGTGTGAAATAAAAAAAACACTAGGTGGGATTATACATCAGAGAAGGAAATATTGGTGAATTTGAAGTAAAAATAATATAAACTATTTAAGCTGAAATACATAGAGAAGGGTGGAAAAAAGAAAAAAAAAAGGAAGAAACACTACTGAACTGTAGGAGAACTTTAAGAAGTCTAATGAAATCGCAATTTGAATCTCTAAAGGATAAAAAGATATGACAGTAAAAATATGTGAAAAAATCATGCACCAGGTTTTTCTACATTTGATGAAAGCTATAAAACTACATATTCAAGATGTTCAATAAAACTTTAATATAAGAAACATGAATAACTTATACTAAGTCACATCCTAATTAACTTCCTTCAAACCACTGATAAAGAAACAAATGTTTAAAGCAACCAGAGAAACAGAGATATGTATAATATAGTGGAACAAAATATCAGGTTGACAGAGATTATTTGTTGGAATAATGCAAGTGAAAGAGTAAGAGTGTAATATCTTCAAAATTCTACAAGAAAAAGAAAAGTCAACCTTAAATTCTATACGTGTTTTTCAAAACAAAGGCAAAATGAAGACTTTCAGACACACCAAAGCATGTATCACAAGGCAACTCACATCACAAGAAATGTTACAGGGAGCAATTTAAGTAGAAAGAAAATGATAGAAGAGAGAACTAATAAATAAAATACATGACGAATGGTAACCATGAGGATAAATATGAAAAATTATTTTCTATTATTTTAGTGTCTTTAAAAGTTAATTGAATGTAATTACATTTAAAGTAAAATAAGAAAGAACATGACAATAGGTTATAACATGTAAAAGTAAAATATACGTCAACAGTATCACTAATTTAGGAAAAAAATGAAAGTATGTAATTTAATGCTTTTTATATTATATGTGAAGTGGTAAAAATGCCATTTAAATTAGGCTATGTTAAGGGAAAGACTGTATACTACAAATAACAAAATAATTACTAACATAATGAATCAAAGAGCTATACATAGCCAATAAACTATAAAAGGACATGCAATGGGAATATTCAAAATTTATTCTAAATGAAGGTTAATGGGAGTAAAAAGGAACCAAAGAGCAGATATAAGAAACAATGAACAAAATGATGGATTTACACCTAACAATAACAATAATCACATTTATTGTATATGGTCTAAATAGTCCACTAAAATATACACATGTACAGATTGGACTAAAAAAAGAAGCAGAACCACACATAAACTACCTACAAGAAATACTCTTCAATTTTGAACACACAAGTAGGTTAACAGTAAAATAATGGGTAAAGATACACAAAGTTAACTATAAACAAAATAAGTATAAATTTGTTATTTTTAATATTGATGAAAAATACTACAAAGGAAATAGTATTGCCAGAAAAAAAGCTAGTATACTCATAATGATAAAGGGGTTTATTATTGAAGAGGATACAGTAATCTTAAATGTTTCTGAACTTAATAGAGAGCTTGCATATATATGAAGTCAAACCCAGTAGAACTGAAAAGAGAAACAGAAAAGTTCACAATTATTTTTGGAGATTTCAATGTATCCTTAATAATTGATAGTACAGATAGACAGAAAACCAGTATTGACATAGAAGCCTTTAAAGACACAATGATCATTTAACATTTATAGAATACTCTACCCAACAACAGCAGAATAAACATTTTTTTTCAAGTACACATGGAATATTGACTAAGATAGACTATAATCTGGACCTTAAAATGTCTCAATAAATATAAAATGGTTGAAATCATCAAGTTTGCTCTCTGACCACAGTAGACTTTTATTTGAAACCAATAACATAATAACTTTGGCATCTTTCTGAAAATATTTGGCAACTAAATAAATAGCATACCTGTAAATAAACTATATGTCAAAAAATAAATTTAAAGTAAAGAAGTATTAATATTTTCAAACTCAAATATAAACACATGTGGAATCAAAATTTGGAAGATACAGATAAAAAAGTACTTATAAATTTCATAGTGCTGAACACCTATAAAAGAAGATTTATGTGTACATCATGATCTCAGTTTCTAGCTTAAAACAAAACAAAACCTGTGACCAACACAAGTAAAGTGATAATAGAAAAAAGGGAAAATAAGAGCATATGTCACTGAAATGGTATAAAGAGAAATAATAGAAAAAATAAATGATGTCCCAAGATGGTGTTTTGAAATTATTGATACATTGATATCTTCTAGTCAAACTAATCTGGTCAAAAGGAGTAGATTCAATACCTGTTTCTGGAAATAGAGTATAATCACTGCAGATTCTGTAGGTAAGAAGAGTAGTAACACCATTTTAAAAATGCCTTTATTCCAATAAATTCAACAACTCACATGAAACAGACAAATTCATTTGAAAAAAAAATCAAATTCCATACAAGAAAATTTTTGATAATTTGATAACCTATTATATTTAAAATCTGAACTTGTTAAAAACTTCCCCATAATTGAAATGCCAGGCTCAGATGACTATATTTATGACAATACCAAGTATTCAGGAATAAAGTACTATGTCAATTCTTCAACGTATCTTCCAGAACATTGAAAAGATGAATGTTTTTCCACTCACACTATGAAGCCAGCTTTACTCCATACCAAAACCAGACCAAGAAATTAAAAGACCACAGACCAATATATGTCATGACACAAAAATATCTAAACAATATTTTAGCAAATAGAAACCAACAATATGTAAAAATTATTTTATATCATGAGTAATTAGGGCTATGTTAGAAGGGCAAATTTATTTTAGTGTTCATAAATCAATCAATGTAATCTTTCATCTCTCTCTCTCTCTTTCTCGCATATATATATATATATATATATATATATATATATATATATATACATGCCCTTTATAATAGATGTTCGGAAGCATTGCAAAAAATTCAACATGTATCTCTCCTAAAAATTCCAAGTAATTAGGGATAAAGGAAACTTTCTCAACTGATAGAGGATGTCTAAAAATCACACTTGATGTTGAAATATTGAATCTTTTTTTCAATCTCAAGAAAAACACATTCCCAATCTCACTACACCCATTCATTATGTTATTCAAACTTCTAACCAGTTTAATATGGCAGGAAAAACAATACATTTGGATTGAAAAGGGAAAGGTAAAACTATTTTACTTGGAAAGAAAGGGTCTAATAAATTACTCATAAAAATATAAAAATAAATCTCAAAACTCAATAATCAAAAACAAGCAACCCAATTAAAAAGAATATAGAAAAATATTTGAATACATTATTTGCCAAAGATACAAATAAAAACATGAAAAGAAGTTCATCATTTTTAGTTACCAGGAAAATGCAAATTAAAATCCCACTGAGATAAAATGAAATTAAATCCCACTGCATAGTTATTTGAATGGTTTAAATTAAAACGGCTGACCATACCAAGTGCTGCCGAGGATGTAGAGGAACTGAACTTAAACCTAAGTTCAATATTTGATTCTTAAACTGCATTTCAACCCTATTTTCTCTTCTGCAAAATATAGATATATTTTCCCCAAAGACATTTTGAAAATGCACAATATTATATATTTATAAACACTTGACATAAAACACTGTGAATGACATGGTGAATGACAGTCTTTTTTTTTTAATAAGTATGCATTACTTTTACATCATTACCCCACTCTCCCCACATACTCTACTATCTAAATATCAGCACATTACTCAGCTATCTTTGGGATTTTCTTTCTCCAGTCATCAATTAGAGCAAAATAAAATAAGACTAGGTAAAATCACATAATTAGAAAAAAAATAACATGCAATTTTGTGCACTAGATATACAATGAAACATGAGTATGAACTAAAAATAATGAAATGCAATACTAAAAACTTAAATTGCTTAGTAGTAACTATGCACTATTTTCTGTAATAAATATTTTCTGGCATCTCTTCACTTATTTTGCCCCAGGACACTAAAATATTAGCTGTATAATAATCCACATTTTATGATGAAACCATGGCTCAGAGTGACTAAATATATGATCACATACAAGATTTTTAACTGTATAAAATAGTCTAAATACCTGATTAGAGAGGTCAGGTTAAATAAATTATGATAAATTAATTCTTAAAATGGAATAGAAAACAGGTATTAAAATTCTAATAATCATGGCAGTGATTCTTATTGATTAATTGCCACTTGAAAGTTTTTTATAGTAAATATAGGTTTATATCCATTTTTGTGACAAGCATTAGTGGATCCATGGAGAAATGTGTTCCAGGTGTTAAGTGATAAATGCAGTACAAAAGCTGAGCACATAGGATGATGATTTTATCCTTCTCTACTGAGAATGCGTGTTTGCTTACATACATAATTTTGTTAAAACATTTGCCCAAATAAACCATTGTTGTCACTAAGTGGTGAAATCATAAATAATTTATGTTTTGTGATTTTATTGAACTGTTTGATGATCATGTATAACATTTTCAATTAGAAAGTATAAACTAGCTACATATTGGAAAGATAATATTATTCCTATAACATGTTTATATTTTCATCACATACTCTGCTCAGAGCATTGCGTTTGGCACACTATAGGTATTCGATGAATATTTAATGCATACATGAAAAATATAACACCATCATGGGTGAATATATTTCCCCTTATGGTATTCAACAATAGAACTGAAATATTCAACTTGTTTTTAGAAAACCATACAAGAACATGAGACATGTTTAAGTTTTATTACTAAGTATTATTATTCTGCATGATATTTAAAAGTGGTATGTAAACTATACCAAAACGAACGTTATCAATATAGGCAAAGTTCTAAATTCTGCCATAGACACTGTTGAGTTCAGAGAGACCACATCATGTTTCTGTTGCTAAAAGGAGAAATCCAAGATTTTCTTTTTCTTTTTTTTTCTTCTGATCAGTAAAGGTCAATCCCACCTCAATTCTTATTCCTGTCTGGCTATTTAAATCAAATTATAAATGTTTGCAAATGAGAAGAGCAGGTGTTTATGATAATCACAGATTATATCTTCCAGAGTTCTTTTCTTGGAAAAGATACATAGCCTCCCTAACTAAAACCAAAACAAATGACTAAAGTAAAAGCACAACAAAACAAAGGGGAAACTTATTAAAATGTTTCTGGGTGACTCATAGAAATGAGGAAGAAAAAAATCACCCAGGAATTTGGAACGACTGAAATCAAGAAAGTGCTCAGAATTTTGGTTGCAGAAATAATTTTGGAAAAAAAAAATCTCTTTAGAGTGTTACAATAAATTAAGGAAAAATTCATAAAAGACTACATAAAGAGAACAGGAAAGTACAAAGTAATAATTAATAAACAAAAATAAATGTAATCTTTAAGGAAGGAAACCGCAACTAAGTTCATTATGTGATGACAAAGCAGAAGTTCATGTACCTGACTTGCATCCCCCACCACATGTCACATATGACCCTTTCCTTTTCTCAGCATCTCAGCAGCACAAAATTATTCTCCAAGTAAAATGATTGAAACTTTCAATTGACAGAGAAATATGCCTTTTGTGTAAATTTTTGCTTTGATGTCTTCACAGTCATCTTCCATTAACATGTAGTAAAAGGCATACATATATAGGGAGCATTTCAGTAATTATCTAATTTCTATCCAAATATCCCTTCTTTTGACTTCTATGTCATTACTTGCTGAAGGATCCTTTCAAATTTCTGATCATCTGGGTAGAAAATTTTGCATTGTATTACTTTGTTTTGTGTAAAATAAGTATGTAAGTGCATTTTCTGTGTGTAGGTACAGACATATCTATCATCTATCTATCAATCTATCTATTTATCATCCATCTTTATAGTTGGTCAAAGTTCTGTCAACTAATACATATTTTTTTTCTTTTGCACTTCTTACCCCTGATCTTGAGCTCTACCACTAAGAATGGCTGAAAATATAGAATAAATTTAATAAATGCTTTGTTTCCCAGTTTTCTTGGATTTTCAAACCTATAGGAAGCTGGTAGTAAAATCTACAGGGGTACTTATGTGTGGATTTAAAGAATCCAACCTATAGGCACACAGTAAACACAGTTTGGTTGTGAAAACAATATATATACATGTAATTTTCTAGTACCTTTAGTGATTATTCAGGTCTCATACTATTCATTAGGATTCTCTCAAGGTTTGTAGGTAACTATTTTAGTAATTATGAATCCCTGATTATGAAACAAGTGTCTTTGAACTTAGCTACTGATCATAAACTGTTACCTGATGCATACACAGCAGCATTTCATCTTTAAATAGAAATGGTATATACAAATTGGATCCAAATAAGTCTGAAAAGATGAAAATAAATTACATGAGCAAGTGGCCAGACTACCAGAATACTTACTCCTGCTATTCTGCCTCATCTCTCTCACAACCGTAGTATAACCTCCTGAGGTGTCCACTAGGACTATCAACAGGAGAGAGAATAAGAAATGTGGCCTGGTTTGCAGCTGTATCTGAATCTTAAACTGGCATCATTTAGGAGTGAATGGCTCCTGAAAAACAGCTGTATGCAGGGTTGCTATAAAAACAGTGTTAAACAGAAAACTTCAGAACATTGACCAAAATATGATCTCCACTTTGTTAGGAAGGAAAGTGGCAAGGGGCACAGGTCTTGGGCAATGACTCATAGGCAGTGCTAAATGGTTGAACTGCTAGTTTGGGTCTTAAGAAGTCAAGATTAAAATATTGGCAAGTAGGAGTTATGAAAAAGTCATCTGAATATATCTCTTAGAACAAAAACAAAGTATGAATTTGTTTTTCCATAAAGATGCCCATTAGAGGACATTCTCTGCACTGATGTCTCTCAGTAATCAGGTGGATATGAAACAGTTTCCTGTGAATGTCATCTTTATTTATTTCCTAAGGTTATTCAACAGGCATGAGTACGATGTGGTCACAGTGGCACAAATGGAAAGTGTGGTGGATTCAACAAAATGTAGTAGCCATCGTCTTATCTACAACCACAACATGAGAGCAAACCCAGCTTTTCCTGTTTCTCAGAATCATACACCCAATCTAGTAATAACCTCATTATCAAACTTCAGTAACCAATATTTTCTGAAGCTGGGTTAATTTAAGAGAAATATAGCTGTATTCACTGGGGTAAGCATTACTTTTTGGGAACCAGAATTCCTATGTATATTGTCTCAAAAATTGTGGTAATGGGAAGCAAACAGTCTGAAACATGGATTTGTGCTGAGCAAGGGAACACTTGCCAGTTCCACTTCTGAGTCCAGCCTGCCCACTATAAAAACCAATTGGGGCTCCTGCCACCGGGGAGTAGGTTATATTGTATCCCTTTTTCATTAAAGAGACTGAAACATGTCCTCCAAGGGGTATTTACATAATTTAAACAAGTACATGCCTACTCAAAACACTTTTGTGAGCACCATATACTGTAGAACTACAGGTGCCATTCATTTTTTCCTCCATGGTAATGGGAATGAAGTGTTCTTAAACCAAAGAAAAGCAATGAATAATTGTGGAACAGCAAAGTTGTTGGAATGTTCTGGTTTTTCTCTGTTTAACCCTCTAGATCAACTCTTTACTCTTTAGACCGCAGTTGACTGTTTTCACTGGGCATGCTTGCTGCATGGGTCTTACCTGGGTTGAACCAAGAACAAACACCAAGAAAAAATAAAAATTGCGGGGAGGATGAAGCCAGGTATTTCAATTTTTCACTCTCTATGCTTTTTTGCTATACTTCAGACTATATTCCACTTCTGACTATATCCTGTACTAAAGGTCCCTCCTCTTTGGAATGCCAAGCTTGTTAGGTAAAAAGGTCACATTGAGATATTCAATGCCAGCCAACTCCTGGCTTTACCAGGCATTCCGACCCAGGTACCAGTCATGGAAGCTAAGTCACTTTGGACCCCCTGTATCATCACAGTCATTGCCCAGATAATACCAAGTTGCTTTAGTTGATGCCATACAGATAAAAGTAAGTGTACAACTGAGTTTTTCTCAAATTTCTGACAAATAAAACTGTGATAAAAATAATTTCTTAAACCATTAAATTTTGGGTTAGTTTGTTATGCAGCTGTAGAGAACTGGAGCAGAATTGAATGATAGAATAATGGTGGTGTAAAACTCCTAAAATATATAGCATCATTTTGTAATGGTAGTAGGCAGAAACCAAAAGGGCCTGGAAGAGTGTATTCATAAAAATTGCGGGCCTCTGTAAGGGTGTTGAGAGCTTGAAGGAGAAGGAAGTAAAAGACTTTGCAATCTGGAAAAAAACAGAAACACTTTTATGTAGTAGTGGAATTTGGCAACATTGTTTGTCGTAGTAATATGGAAAATAGAAAGCAGAGCTCATGAATTCTTGTACCTAACAGGGAAGATTTCAGGCAGGATAAATAAAGCCCCCCACTGACTTATAGATGCCAATGATAAAATACGAGAAAGAATGAACTGAATAGGTATTGGTTCCATTTCTGAGAAAAATATTAGAGGAAGTATGAAAGCTGGTTTGAAAATATAACTGGTTCTCATCTCCCTTTTCTTGTAGTAAAGGATTTTCAAACTAAGGAATGACATCAAGGTAAAGATCAAGTTCAAGGTGCTGCCAATAATCATGGCCTCCAGGCTTAGATGTCAGGTGAGGGAGGGGCTGTAAAAATTTTTGTGTAGACCCCAGAAAGATACATGGACTAGTAATCTAATAGTCTTAAGACTTTAGTGTGTTAAGGAACAGTACCTAAACTCTCAGCTCTAGGTGGTGATGATTTGGTCTTTAAAAGCAAGGTGAAAAGAAGTAATAAAATCAGTTATAATTAGGTAGAAAGGAAGCCCAAATGCTTTTTAAAGTAATTATACTTGTTCAATTGAAGATACAAAATGAAAAAAGGCCTTTGGACTCCCAAACTTATTTTAGCAAGAGTCAAGCTGAGAAAGCTACTCATTTGAAAATATGGTCACTTATTATTTAAAAAAAAAAAAAGAGATGCTAGAAAAAGTATAAAAAAGCATAGAGCAGATCCAATAGCCAAAAAAATCACCCCTAGGAAGCATGGCTGGGCTGTGATCACTGAACTAGCAACATTTTCTCAGCTAGATCCGATGACTGCTATGTAGCTCCCTTCACCACCTCATCCCCACTTTTTGACTGAGTCTCTCTATTGCATTATCTCATTTTTATCTCAAGGTTGTATATTAGCTGTTTGGATTGAAACTAACCTGTCTTATAGTTTCACAGGACGTTAGATTAATAGAAGCTGTGGTTTAGAAAATATATCCAAAATAACTTATTTGCACATTAACAAGATCTTGAGCTCAACAATACCTGAGCTGATATAATGGAATGAGACTTTTTGGGGGTTGTGTAGTAGATAAGTATATTCTGCGTCTGGGAGGGGGGGGGTGAGTCATTGAGAGCCAGAAGGCAGGCTGAGATAGCTAATCTCCAATGGTGCCCAATCAACCAAACCTCCCAATATTCACTTGGACTAGCTTTGTGTATCTAAAAGATACCTAGTGGAAATGTAAGAATGCAGTCTGAAGCAAGGTTCTAGAATGTCTTGCCATTTCCATGTTGATCTCTTGGAATCTTCTGAACTGCCACATAAGATGTACAAATACCTTGGGGAAGGCTAATCTATGAGACATCCCAAGGCAGACATACAGTGAAGCAGTATAGATAGAGACAAAAACAGTGTCGAATCACCAATAGTTTTAGTCATTACAGCACAGGTGTTAGTCATATTTATTTATTTATTATTTATTTATTTATTTAACTGAGCTATCCTGCCACCTGTTGGCAGCTCAGCTCAGGGTAGGAATTGAACCTGCGACCCTGTTGCTCAGAGGTCGCATGCTTGAGTGAGCTCTTAACCAACTGAGCCACTCGGCTGGCCCAGGTGTGAGTCATCTTGAAGCCCCCATTTAAGACTAGCAACCAGCTAAATATCAATAAGTGAATCATATATGTAGATAAATGGCCCAGCTGAAAGTTTTTTGAAATACTGATCCACAAAATCAAGAGCAAAATATAATGATTCTTTCAGGCTTTTAAATTTAGAGCAAATTATTATATGATAAAAGATCACTAGAACATACATGGTATTAAAACAAAGTAAACTCTGTAATTTCAATGCCCTATTATTTATATGTGTTGTACTTTCAACTTATAATAGAAATTTGAACCCCACAAATTACTTGTGTGATACATTAGTTGACTATTTGAGTTATTGTTTTTTGCAATTGTTTTTACATCCTTGCTTTGCACTGCTGATACTAAGGTAACTGTGAGAAGAACTGCACTTTTAATATTTTTAAATTCCAGAAGCATAAAACAAGGTATGCATAAGCTGTAAAAGGCTTATAAACAGTATGTATGACAAAGTTTAATCATTAAACATGAATCAAGTTAATAATTGATATGTATCTCATGTGGTCAAACCCAAACCATACTTAGTGCAAAATATGGAATTCATGAAGTTGACTGTTATAATCAGTCCAATCCCAGGACAATGTTTATAGGTTCACAAGTCAACCATTTTTCAGGCCAGTGGTCCTTCCAGTGAAAAATGAGTGAATGGAGGATAGGTTAAGCAATGACATATCTTATCTACAGTGTCTTCAAACTAAGTCAGTAGAAACAAATCCATGTGCTACAATAGATCCTGTTTCTTTAAAGCAGCCGTTCTCAACCTGTGGGTCGCGACCCCTTTGGGGGTCGATTGACACTTTCACAGGGGTCGCCTAAGCCCATCGGAAAACAAAAAGATATTTACATTACAATTCATAACAGTTGCAAAATTACAGTTATAGAGTAGCAATGAAAATAATTTTATGGATGGGGGTCACCACAACATGAGGAACTGTATTAAGGGGTTGCGGCATTAGGAAGGTTGAGAACCGCTGCCTAAAGCATGAGATCCCAGATTAAACCTGTCAACATTACCTGTATTTCTTACAGCATGACCTCATTCTTCCTCTTCATAATAAACCTTTCAAGTGCATCCCCAGACTACTCCCCAAGATCAATATATAATTAATCTTCATTTTAAATATGATTTACTTCATTTCCATGTTTGTTATAATGCCACTGATTTAGGATAGGTCACCATTGCCACAGCAACCAGGAATGCTGTGGACGTGACTTACCATCTTTACCAATTATGTATTTGCTTTGGATTACCTCAAAATAGTGGACAAATTAATGTAAAATTTTCCACAATTCCACCTCTCTTTTAAATCACTTATAAACTTTAATAAATAAATAAACAAATAATTAAATTCTTTAAAAAAGGTCAGTTTTTGGGGACCTATAAAATGTCCCTCAATTAGGATTTCCTAATTCCATCCATACTTTTAAATCAGGAATACACACTTATTTTTGCCATGCCAATAAAAATTCTTTTTAAATTACACTTCATATCAAAACATTTATTTATTTCATAGTTGTTCTCTATGGATCAATGTATGAAAATGATCTGAATCAAGAAAAGTATTAATTCTTTACTCATACATAAAAACAAAAATGTGCTGATTTGTACATTGAACATAGGTATCTTTTATTCCTATAACAATGTTGGAGATAACTGCTCATGATAAATTTTATGTTCTGGGAACATAAAAAGTACACAATTCATGCAAAAGAGGAAATGGCTTCAAGGTGTATGTTTAAAATTGGTTTTTCATTTTATGCTGTATGAAAGCTGAGCTTTGGAAAACAATTGATGCAGCCACTGATATGATGATACTGATCTTCTCATCCTTCATAATATTAAGCCAGTCAGTGGAAAAGAACAAAAGCTTTTATGGAATAAATCGGTATATATGTTATTTTATAATAAAAACATTAAAGCATTGAGCTTTATTGTGATAATTTCATTACTGTAATACATTACAGTAATATGGTTGTAACAGTTTTCTAGTATAAATTTAAAAATACATATTTAAATATATTTAATAATTCTTATAATTAAATTTATTTGTGATATTATTATTTATTTTAATCCACATATATTTAATTTGTAGATGCAATTCATATCAGTTAAAATAGTGTAATTTTAAAAAGGTCATAGTTCAGTAAGTCTAGAAACCTGTCTAAAAAAAATAATTTTGATTTTGATGACATGCAAAAATAAAGGCAATTCACAGTGAAATCGATAGCTCTAAAATACATTTGTATTGCTCTATGCAAAATATTAAAATTCTTCTATATGAAAATATAATACATTGCAAGCATTGGTTCTACAGAGTTTATTTTAAATGCTTTAGAGTGATAAATTGTACAGCTCCATTCTTCTGTAGGTATAAAGGTTGAAACCCTATAATGTGTACTTATACATACCTTATACAAAGAAATCATAAAAGTGCAAGAGAACATGCATATGCTCAGGGCTTCAGAGGATTTTAAATGGTGGGAAGTACTGAAAGCTCTACCATGGAAGAAATTAATTAATATTGATTTAAGCACTGACAGGTTAAGAGAGGGGAAAAAATGAACTCAAACTGTTGCTATATGTTATGTGTTTATGATATATCATATATAGATAGATAGATAGATACCTATTTATCTATCTGTATGTGTGTGTGTGTGTGTGTGTGTGTGTGTGTGTGTAAATGCGTGCCCAAACACTTTTGCATTCACATCATGTTCTAGAAAAAGACTGCTTGGGTTTGAATTTCAGCTTCACCACTTCCTGTTTGGCATATGACGATATACATAACAGTTTATTCATCTATAAACTGAGGATAATAATGTACCTGTTATATGGCTTAAATGAGAAAGGACAACATACTTTGAATAATGAATAACACTTGGTATTACACAGAATTTAATTTTATAAATTAGACTGGGTCAAAAAAGCAAGGATTGAAGAAATCCAATATGGCAGACCAGATAAACACTGTGCCTGCTTTTTTATGTGAGCACATTAAAATCACAACTAATTTACACAGCAATCAACCTGGAGAAACATCTGAATTCTAGCTGAACATAGTCCTATAACTAAGAATACACAGAAGAAGCCATGTTGAGACCGGTAGGAGGGCAGAGACTCAGAACAAGCTCCAAACTCACTTTGGCGGTTGAGAATCAGGAGGACAATTTCAGCTGCAAAGGTTCCCCCTGGAGGAGTGAGGGACCCAAGACCCCCACACCAATTACTCCACCCTAGAGTGCTGCTGCTGGGAAGAAGAACCCTGACAACTTCTGGCTGTGAAAAACAGTGGGGATTCTGACTGTTCAGTTGGGAAGGAAGGCTGCGGGAAACATAGACGCCCTCTTAAAAGACCTGTGCACAGACTTTCTTGCTGGCAAGCACTCACCTTGTACTCCAGCAGAGGGACAGCGACTCAGGACTCTTGGAGACATACAGGGGCAGACCCAGGAATGTGGTTTCAAAGGGAGGACTGGAGGACAGTCAGCATTTTCCTTAAGAGATCCTTCTCCCCTGCAGCCAGCAGGCAAACACCATATTTCCTTTGTTGAGCCCGCCCCCACAAGACAAATCTGAATCTGATTGGCCTGATGAGCTCTGCTGCTCCACCCTGCTGACTCAGCTGAAACTCTGCACCATCCAAGTCACACACCACCTGAGGCAATTTTTCCTGCTAGCAGCCAGCCCCTCCCGCATTGCACTTTTTTCTTAGAAAACTATTCGATTCCACAGGCCCCAGGCGGGCACCGAGTGTGCTTTGTGCATTCTGAAACTTTTGCTGAGTCACTCCAATCTCAGCACTAGCACCAAAACAGAGTTTACATTAACTTGGTAACCACAACTCTTCCCACTCTAGGGACTCCCTGAGACCCTGCCTCAACCAACTTGCTTACTACACAAGGTGTTATCAGGGGCTGAAAATTAAGGGAGCTGGCAAGTGGCAGCAGGGCTCCAGGTGTCATGGCTTTTTGCAGAGCTACCCCAGGCCTGGTACTGGTGGCAGCTGTCCTTGATTTGCAGTGTGTCCTCTCACACGTGCATCCAGGTTTAGCACGAACAGCAACAATTGCAAAACTGCTCTTAGCTCCTACAAGGTAGCCCTCAGCCAGTTACAGGTAGTGGGTGACCTGGGCTTGCACTGAAGCCATTCGCAAGAGGTCCCAGAACCAACATACGTGTAGGTTGGCTTCAGACCACAGCAAAGCACCGCCCGATTAGTCCCACAAATAGCACACAAAGTGTGGTATCTACAGGAACCAGTGTCCACTGGGGCAAATCCCACTCAGTGGGGTAGGCCTCCTGCATAGCAGCCCATAAGCTGTGCATGTGGACAAACCCCACAGCAAGTCATCCTGAGGGTCAATCCCACCAACTGATTTGCCAATAGCAATCAAGGCTCAACTATACAGCAGGGCACACACAACCCACACAAGGGACACTCCAGAGCACCCAGCTCAGGTGACCAGGGAGACTGTGACCTTGCATACCACATCCATCTACTACATAGAGCCACCTGGTCAAGACTGGGAGACATAGCAATTCTCCCCAACATACAGAAATAAGCACAGAGAGGCAGCCAAAATAAGGAAAAAAAGAAATGCATCTCCAATAGAAGAACAGGAGAAATATCCAGAAAAATTATTACACAAAACAGGGGCTAGCAACCTAAAAGAGACAGAGTCCAAAACAATGGTTATAAGGATGCTCAAGGAATTTAGTGAGAACTTCGACAAAGAGATTACAAGCATAAAAAACATATTGAAATCATAAAAATAGAACCTGTCTGCAGTGAAGAATACAAAAACTAAAAAGAAGAATTTCACTAGAAGGAATCACCAGCAGACTAGATGAAGCAGAGAATCGACTTAGTGATTTGGGAGACAAGGTATCAGAATACACCCAATCTAAACAAAAGAAGTAAAAAAGAAGAAAAAAAATGAGGATATTTCAGGAGACCTCTCGGACAACATCAAGCATAACACCATTCACATCAGAGGTACCATAAGGAGGAGAGAGAAAGCAAGGGATTGAAAACTTATTTGAAGAAATAATGACTGAAAACTTTCTTAATAGGTGAAGGAAATAGACATCCAAGTCCAGAAAGTGAAGAGAGTCCCCAACAGGATGAACCCAAAAAGGTCCACAACTAGACACATTATAATTACAATGTCAAAGGTTAAAGACAAAGAGAGCACCCTAAAAGCAGCAAGAGAAACACAACTAGTAACTTATAAGAGAGCTCCCATAAGACTGTCACCTGCTTTCTCAACAGGAACTTTACAGGCCAGAAGGGATTGGCACAAAATACTCAATTTGGTGAAAAGCAAGAACATACAACCAATACTACTCTATCTTGGAAGGCTATCATTTAGAATCAAAGGACAGATAAAGAGCTTCCCAGACAAGAGAAAGCTAAAGAAGTTCATCACCAACAAACCAGTATTACAAGGAATGCTACAGGGACTTCTTTAACATGGAAAAATAAATAAATAAAAATTATGAATAAAACGGTAATAGCTACATAGCTATCAACAATTTCTTTTAATGTAAATTGATTACATGTTCTAATCAAAAGATATAGGAGGGCTGAATGGATAAGAAAACAAAACCCTTATGTATGCTGCCTACAAAGGACTCACTACAGATTGAAAGACACAGACAGAAAGTAAAGGGATGGAAAATACATATTTCATGGAAATGGAAATGAAAAAAAAAAAAGGTATGGTAGTGATACCAGACAATATAGACTTTAAAACAAAGGCATAACAAGAGACAATGAAGAAACCAGTAATTCCAATTCAGGGTATTTTTCCAAAGAAACCCAAACACATGTGTGCATCCATATGTTCATTACAGCATTGTTTACAATGGCCAAGATGTGGAGGCAGCCTGGGTGTCTGTAGATAGAAGAATAGATAAAGAGGATGTGGTGCATATATACAATGAAATATTGCTCGGCCATGGAAGGGAATGGGTTCTTGCCATCTGTGTCAGCATGGATGGACCTGGAGGGTGTTGTGCTGAGTGGAGTGTCAGACAGAAAAAGACAGGTTCAATGTGACTTTGTGTATATGTGGAATGTAAAGAACAAAATTAACAAAACAAAACAGAAACAAACTCACAGATACAGAAAATATTTTGGTGGTTGCCAGTTGGGAGCAGGGGTTGGCGGTATGGGTGAAAGAAGGGGAAGGGATAAGAAGTACAAATTGGTTGTTACAAAGTAGTTATGGGGATGTAGGGTATAGCATAAGGGATACAGTCAATAGTATTGTAATAACTATGCATGGTGTCTGATGGGTAGTAGATTTTTTGGGGTGATAAATGGGAAGGGGTTAGGAGACAGGGTGAAAAATTGAAGGAATTAAAAAGCTCAAATTGGTGATAATATTATCATGGGGATGTAAAGTAAAACGTAAGGAATATAGTCAATGATATGGTAATAACTAAGCATAATGCTAGGTCAGTACTACTCTAGTCAGGGGAAACACTTCTTAAATCATATAAATGCCTAATCATATGCTGTACACCTGAAATTAATATAAAATAATATTGAATGTCAACTGTAACTGAAAAATTAAAAAGGGAGGGAATGTGAAGGAAAATAAAAAGTCCAAATTTCCAGGTTTAAAACAAATAAGTCATGGGGATGTAACATAAATACAGCATGGGGAATATAGTCAATAATATTGTTAGAGCATAGTACAGTGTCACATGGTTGCTGGACTTATCATGGTGATCACTTCTTTAAGTATATAAATGTTGAATAACTATGGTGTACCCCTAAAATTAATATAATATTGTATGTTAGTTATATATTTAATAATGTCTTAAAAATAAAGATTAATTAAAATAAAATAAAAATAAACAAGTAGTGTGCTTAATTTGTATCATTCAAACTGCTTTTCATTAACTCACTCATTAGTCAAGTACTAACGTTGCTATGGATTTTAATGCATATTTTTTTTATCAACCCTCTATTTGGAGTAAATGTTAGCACTATACATATCTCTATTGCATATAGGTGAGTACAAATTGAAAATGAATGAAAGGCTACAAAACACCTATCAAATCACATCCTGCTGGATGATAGTATATTAGGTTTCAATTCTTCTGAATCAGGTCCAGCATTAAGTATTGAAGGATCTCTAAGACCTAAATTCAGATTCATTAATCAAAACTCACCATGAAAAATAGTGACATTCAGATGTGCTCTCTGTTTGAGCCCAGGGTGGACAATCTGTTCACATCACATCATTTTCTGAAATGTTGCTCCTAAATCTCTGACCTTCTGTAGTTTCACCTTTCATGAGTATTTACTGTTTCTTTGAACTAGTTCAAACTATTATGAAAAATAGTCAGACTGTTGCTAAAAGAGGCTACTGGATTGAGAAAATCATTATACAAAAAAGAATGTACACAATCTTAAGCCAGTTCTTAACCATCGCGCCACTCGGCAGGCCCTGGTTTTAAGTTTTATTTTGATGCCACGTGGGCAGACAATTAAGTTCGTGAACTTATCCTAGAAAAAGTGCCATATACCTCATTGTTGAATATCACCATGGTCATTTTGAAGTACTTCCCTTGGGAAGCTATGCACCATCGCCAGCGCCTATTCCACCCTTCAAAGCAATTTTGGAACTGTTTTTCTGCAATGTCATCAGAGCTGTCCTTGTATTAACCTTGATGTCCTGAATGTCATCAAAATGTCTTCCTTTCAGTATTTCCTTTATTTTGGGGGAAAGAAAGAAGTCATTGGGGCCAGATCAGGTAAGTAGGGAGGGTGTTTCAACACAGTTATTTGTTTACTGGCTAAAAAACTCCCTCACAGACAATGCTGTGTGAGCTGGTGCATTGTCATGATGCAAGAGTCATGAATTGTTGACGAAAACTTCAGATTATTTTTATCTAATTTTTCACGCAGCCTTTTCAGCACTTCCAAATAGTAAACTTGGTTAACTGTTTGTCCAGTTGGTACAAATTCATAATGAATAATCCCACTGATACCAAAAAAGGTTAGCAACATCACTGCAACAAGTTCACGAACTTAATTGTCCGACCTTGTATACAAGCTTATGACAAGTTGCATGGTAGCTGTGCCTCTGTGGGAGGCAATGATACACTACATATGAATCACTGCTCTAGAACAATAACAATTACATGATAATTCAACACATTAGTATTCCAAATGCCAACCGCATTAATTCTAAAAGCATGGATATAAGTATTATTTCAGTTTTATTAAAGTTCTTGTTTGAAACTTAAAAGTTTGTTTATGACATGTGGTGTTAAAAAAGACTATGGAAAAATATTACTATTTAGATAGTTTAAAAATTGTTCAAAAACTATGCAGACTATGAGCTCAGATTTTATTGAAAACTTCAATCAATGAAAATGATATGCTTGCTGATTATGTATAAATAAGCCTGTTAGATTAAAAATTTTTTATCTGAGACGCAACAAATTCAGATGAGAAGAACCAAGGGCAATGAACTTACAACTTTTCACAAAATACTGCAGACATAAATTCCACATACTTATTTTGTCAATAACTTAACATTCTCTAAACCCTCAAAAATGTGTTCCAATATTTGCATGGTTTAAATGAACTGCTAACATTTTGTTGTGTTACCTGAGGTAGGAGCACTATTTCTTACTAAATCTATTGAATAAAATACATAATACCTATTCAATGTATATTGGATATTTCAAAATCCAATTGACTGTCTGCAATATCCAATAATGAATATGAAATGGTACAATGCTTTTGTATATCCTGGTTTGGAATGTGGAATTTTTTATCTTAGAAACTAACGTTGATATTTATGAACACAATACCACTGATGATGTAACTGATGCTAAATACAAAGATATATATTGGCTTTCATTCATTTGCTAGATGATCACTATTTAGGACATTAGCTGGAAAATGCATATTTGGATATCCTTTATCATCTTTTCCTTCTCTTTTGAATCATTTCCATCTCTGTGTGCACATATGTATACAATACAGAAACTATCCTTGATCCCAATTTTATCCCCAGCTACCATACCATTTCTTTGCTCACCATTACAACAAATTCCTGGAAAGGATTTCCTACACTTGAAGTCTCCATTTCTCCACCTCTCCTACCTTTTGAGCCCATTCCAATGAGGCATTCTGGCCATACCACTACAGTAATATCATGAAAAAAATTTCCAAGTCAGCAGAGATGTTTACATTTCAAAACCTATGTTGATTCCCAGTCAACATCTTTTGCCACCTCTCATCAGCGTTTAACATAAGAGGCCTGTCCATCCATAATGAAACATTTTCTTTACTTTGCTTCTCAGACATCCTATTAGCCATTTATTGTTTGTCACATTTGCTATTTATCTTCAGTTTCTCAACTTCAAGTCTATAACTCAATGCTCTGATCTTTTCTCCTCTCTATTCTTACCCCTTAAGTATTCTTATAGTCCTATGGCTTTAATTATATAACAAAGCTTTTATCTATTCAGAAACTCCTTCATTGAATTCCAGCTTTCTACTGAAAATTGTATTCTTGGCATCTTCTTGTAATTATCAAATGTGTGAAATTTACCATGTCCTATACTGATCTTGTTTCCAATCCAAACTCACAGACTATAGAGACTCCAGGTTTGTTTTTTGGTTTTTTTCCCTGTCACTGTATATAATTCAGTTCCTTTGTCCCAAAAGCTTGGCTACTTTAACTCTTGTTTTCTGCAACTCCCATGCAAACTATTTCCCTTTTGGCCTGCCTTTAAAATATGTTTAGACTCTGTACATTTTTCATGGCTTCCTCAGCTAGCACTGTATTCCCAGCTTCCATGATGTCTTACTTGGACTACAGTGACAGCTACTATACATTGGCCAACTCAGAAAAAATGGTGTAACCTCAGTGTCACAACTAGTTATCATCCATTGAAACCTAAAGCCACATCTGTTTTGGCTTTCATTCCCAGTGCATTAACGGCATTATTTTAAAAACCTGAGATGGAAATAAATTAATAATAGGGCCCCTATATCTTTATTTATTTATTTATTTCATTTATATATTTTTAAAGATTTTTATTGGGGAATTTGGGGAAGGGGAACAGTGCTGGGGAATTGGGGGGAAGGGGAACAGACAAGTTGCTGTCGTTTTTGTTCTTCAGTCTAGTTGTGGCGCAGGTTGCTTCACTGGCCTAAGTTGGCACCATCATTGCTCTCTTCCCATGTGAGGCAGATCAGTCGCCGGCTTCTGGACGGCC
>NW_017732004.1:905951-919622 GCF_001890085.2 Hipposideros armiger | reverse complement strand
GCGCCACTCGGCCTGCCCTGTTTGTTTGTTATTTTAGAAAATGTCTGCCCCAATTTATTTATCTCCATTAGGTGACAAATATATCACATATAAATTTATCTTAGGAGAGAATGAGGGGTACAAAAACAAACTAGGGTTGATATATTGCTTTATTCATTCATAAGCTGAAAATCAAGTTGTCTTAATCTTTCTTCTAACAGTATGATTGATAGAAACTCTATTGTTAGGTTGATGGTTATCTGTGTGAAAGTCATGTGCTTTAAAAGTATTTTTTTAATAAAATGTATTTCTTAGAATAGTTTTAGATTTATAAAAAAGCACAAGATAGTACAGAGAGTTCCCAGACAGCACGCATCCACTTTCTTCTATTATTAATAGCTTATATATTATGGTTTATTTGTACAATTAATGAATCCATACTGATACATGATTATTAACTCCTTCAGTTGTACCTAATGCCCGTTTTCTGTTCCAGGATCCAATATGGGACACCACATTACATTTGGTGTCATCTTTACTCAGGCCATCCTTGGCCAAGGTGATTTCTCTGGCTTGCCTTGTTTTTGATAACATTGACACTTTCAGGGTGTAATTGTCAGGTATTTGTAGAATGCCCCTCAATTGAGATTTGATGTTCTTATGATTTGACTGGGGTTATGGATTTTGAGAGGAAGACCACAGAGGTAAGGTACCATTTTCAACACATTTTATCAAGGATACATACTATGAACATAACTTATTGCTGTTGATGTTGAATTTGATTACCTGGCTAAGGTTGTGCTTGTGTTTGTGCACTGTAGGTTGTTTGTTTGTTTGTTTGTTTTTCTTCCTTAACATACTATAATTCTTATAAGAAAGTCAGAATGTATAGCCCACACTTAAGGAATGGGAAGTCATGCCCACCTCCTCAAAGGCCAGTTCCTTATATATGCTATTTGGAATTCTTCCACATGAAAATGATGTCTACTACTCCCCTCCATTTAGTTGTTTATTCAATCATTTCTATAAGCCTGCATATCACTATGGATTCATGGATATTTATTTTATATATTGGGTTGTCCTCAATACTACTTTATTTATTTTGTTGCTCAAATTGCTTTAGCTTTGGCTACTGGGAGATCTGCAAGTTGACTCTTGTCCCTTTAAAACGCCCCCATCATTTTTAAAATCCTTTTTACTTTCTGACACAAAACTCCTCCAGGCTCCTTTTGTATATTTCCGGCGCCAGTCCTAGCACCATTTTTTCCAAGAAGCCTTGGTTACTGTTATTAGAAAATGATATTAAAAGTTTTATCAGAGTGCTAAATGTATGTGTTTGTGTGTGTGTGCGTGTGTGTGTGTGTGTGTCTAGAAGCTTTGCTAATCTTCTGTTTACTTTGGTGTTCTTTAATTTTATCACAGCATAATTAAGGGGGGATGTGTGTGTTTCATTCTTCCTCATAATGCAGTAGCACATTTTATATTAACGTTTATATAAGTTTTTATCTTTAGAAGTTTTTTTTGTCAATTTATCTTTTCAGATAAATTTTTAACTTGTCCCTTACCATTTTATCCTTTTCTTACTTTTATGTGTGCAATATGTCCTCAATGTTCTCAGAGAACATTTTTTTAAATTAAATTTATTGGGGTGATATTAGTAAGTAAAATTATATAGGTTTCAAGTGTACATTTCTATAATGTATCATCTATATATTGTACTGTATGTTTACCACTCATTTTCATTCTTCTTGATGAAATATATATTTTTATTAGTGCTTGATTTTTAAATTAATATCTCCATTTTATTCTGCTGGTTTTTGCTCGTTTGGTTTTCCATTCCTATTTATGAACAAAATACTAGATTTGCTATTTTAGTATCTGCTATGGTTTTCCTCAGCTGTTGTGTAAGAAATTTTCGTCCTGGTCAGGCTACTCTCATGAATGGGAAGTTGGAGCTTTTAATCCTGAATAAAAACTATGACTAGAGAGGTCTTTTCTCGGGTGCATTTTAGGAGTTTATAATCAATCTAATATGGACATCAGAATAAGCAACTACTGTATTCTGGAGAAACAAATGGTGATTTTTGTTGCCTTGCTTGAACATGGTTTATTTTAATTGTAATCAAAGTTTAAATATCTCCACTAGCATTTTAGCAAGCTGAAATGGATTATTATAACAAGTGAATGGAAAACTCTACTGTTCACTGACCTTTAAACACATTCCCAATACCTCTCACTTCCAAGCTCTTAGATGTTAATTATTACAGTGAGACCTTCTTTAAAATTCTCTTGGGGAATAGTGGTTCTCACCTTCTGAAGAGTCCATATATGGTGATCTTGGACTGCAGCCTTTCACAGCACGCTCGCAGAGTGAATTTGACTTCTGGTAATGAAAAACCTAATTCATTTTGATATAAAATAATGATGGCTGTTATTTAATTAACAAAATATATAAAGAAGGGCATGTCTTTAGCCTTGCAAAAATGTGATGCTTGCACCTTCAACCTGGCAATTTTCCAAGAACCAGGGATGCTTCCCTACATGATTGTGAGGGATCTGCTACAGGGGCAAGCTTCATATCTGTAACAATGTTCATGAGAGCAATCAAATCAAGGTCTCTCTCTGTCTCTCTGTCTCTGTCTCTGTCTCTCTCTGTCTCTCTCTCTCTCTCTTTCTCTCTTTCTCTCATAAAAACAACACAAGTGCTGCTAGCAGAGGCCAGGTTTTTATATTATGCATTTCCATAAACAAGGTAAAAACAGATAATCAAAATTGGTTTCCAATCATAATTAATTTTCTAAATACAAATCAGTGAGTGAGACTAGATTTCTGATTTCAAGTAATAATTTTTTAAGCAACCAATATCAAACATTTTTTCTATTTTCTACTTAAAAATAAATTCTTGGACTATTTTTTCTCTCCCCTACCCTTTTTATTATTATTCATTTATAGTAATTTATACTCATGTATTTTGATTTTAATATATTTTTGGGTTGAGAAGACAGCTTTTTATTTTAAAAT
The DNA here is from genome assembly GCF_001890085.2 of Hipposideros armiger. Lineage (NCBI taxonomy): Eukaryota > Metazoa > Chordata > Mammalia > Chiroptera > Hipposideridae > Hipposideros > Hipposideros armiger. The sequence goes on along the minus strand of NW_017732004.1, from coordinate 916,622 downwards.
GAGCTGTCTGAAGGTCTGAATTATTTGAATAAGTCATTGACATATGGAATTATAGTCCTGCTTTGAGGAATTAACATCAATACTAAGAACTGAATATAAATAGCAAAAATATTAAAATATCATGAAATAACTTTTCCATTGTAGTCAGTAATGGCTCCAAGATGATCAAATTTATCTACAAATGAATTAGTACAAAAAACTATATGATGGAAATATTCAATTAATTTTAATTCACATTTAGTCTATAATGCCATGCAAGTTTGAATACTTCAGTGTGCTTTTCTTTAATAAATTATATAACATTATTTTTTTCTATCTGGGAAATACATAAAAATTCTGCTCTGAAATTATTGACACAAATATGCACTTTGATTTCTTCTTTTAAAAATTATGTTTTTATTGGTTATGCTTAGAATGTAAATGCTTGACAAAATATGCTATGTGAAATATAGAGTTTATTATGGTACAGTTATTTTGAAAGAATATTTTTAAAGAATTTAGCTTATTTATAAATAAATATCATCTTCAATAATTAAAATAATATACTACTTACTTGAAATAGTTATATCAACTTGGTATAATTAACAGTTTAGAAAGCAGTCCTATATGAAAACACCTGATTACATGCTTCTGGGATTAGCTATCACTCCTGGTAATTCCATTCCTGTTAGTTTCTAGCCTGTGGTAACACTTTAACAATTTAATGGATATAATAAACTGTCTGATAAGTTAAAAAATAGGTGATTTTGTGAAGACACGATTCTTAGATATAATAAGAAAGCAAAACAAGAGAAAAGAAGATGAGTAAAGGGAGAGCCCCAACTTCAATGGATAATATATAGAAACATTTACATATGAAAGTGCTTCAAGTATCACTGTAGTTTTTTATTTAGCTTTAATAAAGAAGTAACTACAGAGAGACTTCTTATCAAAGAAAGCTTTTGGGAGCTTAATTACAGTCATATAAAATAACTCTTTCAGTTATTAAATACAAATTGAGTAAGGAAATCTATCATTACATTTTTAATAATACACTCAATTTGAAATGTTTAGACATTTTCAGCATTTAGCAATGTTCTAAGAATAAGTCAGCAGGTTAAAAATTAGCATATTTCTTCAATGCATGATAATTTAGTTATTAGTTTACATAATTTTCTTAACACAAACCACTTTCTGAAACACTCAATTTCATAACCTTAATGAAAATCTAAAGTCTTAATAATAATATAGTACTATGCACATGACAATTCAGTGACATTATCACATAATTTAGCTTTTGCTTTCAGCCACCAACGAATTTCAATCATTTTTAATAGTGTTTTGAAAAAAAAAACACCTCCCTAAGACTATGAAACAATTTAAGATTTTAAGTTTGTTTATATGGTACTAGTCCCTTCCCATAGTGCATACATTTCTGAGAAAATTATCATATAAATAAAAACATGAATTATTTTAAAACCTATAACTGTATTCAGTGCTAGCTTATTTTTTAACAAGCCTGTGAAATTTTTTCATACATTTTGAATTCTCTGTGGATATTCTTTTGTATTTCTCTGGTAGCACATTTTAAGTGCCTACATCAATTTTTGTTAGAAAAACAAAGTCAGGTGATTTACCGGGGGGTTGCAATTAACTTCTTAAACTTATAATAATCATTGTTTAATTAATACCACTTTAGCTTCAAAACTACTAAAAAACTCTGGTCCTATACATCACCATCCCTCCCTCTTTATGTTATCACAAATTATAGTTTTATATCTTATGTTATTAACATAAATGTATAATAGTTTGTTATTTATTTGTTCTTTGAAATCATGTAAAAATGGAGAGGAGTTAAAGCAAAATATAACTATATAGATACATACAAAAGCCAATTTACCAAAATAAATTGATGACTTAATGAAAAAAATTGAGGTAAAAAGATAAAAGTTATGCACATTTTTCCTAGTCTGAGTTCTTTATTAAGATTTTTAAAAATATAGTAAGACTTTGGACAATTATAAAATTACCATCTATGTTCGACATAACAGTTGAAAGTATTTGGTCACCTGTTATCTGATGTATGCATTACAGAAGAATTTTTCTTTTAATAATTCTGAAATTCCTGCTCATTTCTTAGAGTTTTATGATTTTCAGACATTATTCTAAATTCTCAGCATTCCCACTGCTATTCTTTAGACAAGACCTTGTCAACTCTGGCCTAGATTTTTGAGTTAGTACCTAAATCCCTTCCTTCAAATTAATCCTCCAATATGCATTTATTCTCACCGGTAAGAAAAGTTCTCACTGCTTGCCAGGGACTGCGAAGCTGCAAATGAGTTATATTCTTCAGGAAAAAGGAAGAATGACTCTGAGGGTGTCTCAAAGGCTAGCAGGACTGTCACTGTCACAAAGATCCTAAATGATGTGGATTCAGTAAATTAGGTCAACACCTCCTCAGTTCCAGAGGTTGGAGTCATCTGTTTGGTTCCAAAAGGTTGACTATTGCTCCTGCAGGCCAAGGTGGGGAAGGGAGGCATATAACCATGGTGGTTAGGGCATATGATAGACATGTAAACCAATGGAATTAAATTGAGAGTCCAGAAACATACCAAATTGTCAATGGTCAACTCATTTTTGACAAGAGGGTAAAGACACTATAATGGGGCAAAAAATAGTGATTTCAACAATTGGTGCTAGGACAATTGGATATCCAGATGAAAAAGAATGATGCTGGATCCCTCACTAATTTACACAATATATAGAAATTAACTAAAATGGATCTGCTTTCTAAATATGAGAGCTCAATATAAAATTCTGGAAGAAAACAGGAATAAACCTTGATGACATTGTATTTTGCAATGGGTTCTTAGCTATGACATTAAACCATAAACAACAAAGAAAAAAATAAATTAGACATCATCAAAACCAAAACACAACTCATGGGCATAAAAGGATATTATTAAGAAAGTACAAGTGGTAGTACATGAAACTGAAGAGTTTTTGCACAGCGAAGGAACTCATCAACAAAGCGAAAAGAGAGCCTACTGAATGGGAGAAGATATTCACCAATGACACCTCTGATAAGGGATACATTTTATAAATTTTAATTTTCAAAATTTATAAAAAACTCATACATCTCAACACCCTCCCTACCCCCACCCACAAAAAACAAACAAAAAAACAAAACCCAATAAACTCAATTCAATTAAAAAATGAGCAGAGGGCCAAAATAGACATTTTTCCGAAAAGGACATACAGATGGCAAATAGTCATATGAAAACATTCTCAGTGTCACTATCAGAGAAATGCAAATTACAATCACAATGAGAAATCACCTCACATCTGTCAGGGCAGCTATCATCAATAAATCAACAAACAACAAGTTTTGATGAGAATGCAGCGAGAAGGGAACTGTCATACACTGCTGGATTGAAAATCGGTGCAGCAGCTATGGAAAACAGTATCAAGGCTCCTCAAAAAATTGAAAATAGAACTACTTTATGACCCAACTAATCCATTTCTGGGTATTTATCTGAAGAAATCCAAAGTACTAATTTGAAAAAAATATATGCACCCCTATGTTCACTGAAGCACTATTTGCAATAACCAAGATATGGAAGCAATCCAAGTGCCGTTCAATAGACAAATGGAAAAAGGAGAGGTGATTCATATATACAGTGGACTATTACTTGGCCATAAAAAAGAATGAAATTATACCATTTGCGACAACATGGATGGACCTAGGGGATATTATGCTAAGTGAAATAGGTTAGACAGAATGACAAATACCATATGATCTCACTTACACGTGGGATAAATACACAAATAAGACAAAAACAGACTCATAGATACAGAGAACAAACTTGGTTACCAGAAGAGGGTGGGGGGGGGTTTGGGGAGCTGGGTGAAAAAGGTGAAATACAAATTGGTAGTTACAAAATAGTCCCAGGGATATAAAATACAGCATAGAGAATACAGTCAATAATGTTGCAACAGCTAGATGTAGTGCTAGGGTGCACTAGACTAATTGGGGGAATTACTGCATAAAGTATATAAATATCTAACCACTATGCTGTACACCTGAAACTAATATGAAAGCATATAGAAGTCAAATGTAACTGAAAAAAATAAGTAAAAACCAAAGTACAAAAACAACCTACAGATTAGGAAAAAATATCTGAAGGTCATATGTCTGATAAGTGTCTAGCATGTGGACGCTATAAAGAACATTTACAACTAAACAACAAAAAAGACAATCTAATTAAAAATGGGCAAAGACTTAAAATGACATATCTCCAGAGAAGATATACAAGTACAAATAGAGAATAAAGTATGAAAAGTTACTGAACACCGTTAATCATTAGGAAAATGAAAAGCACAACCACAATGAAATACAACCTCATATCCATTAGGATGGTTACTATAAACCACAAGAAAAATATGGAACATTACAAATGCTGACAGAGATGTGGAGAAATTGGAATGCATCTATATTGTTGGTGAGAATGTAAAATGGCACAACTTTTGTGGAAAACAGTTTTGCACTTATTCAAAAAGTTAAACACAGAATGACCATATGATCCTACAATTCCACTCAGGTACACACCAAAAAAAAAAAAAACAGGTTCTCAAATTAGTGCATGTACACATATGTTCATAGCAATAGTATTCACAATAAGCCAAATGGTGGAAACAGTCCAAATGGATAAATAGATAAATTGTGATGATTGCATACCATGGAATATTTTTCAACCATAAAAATGAATGAAGTACTGCGATATGCTATATTGTGGATGAATCTCGAAACGGTTAAGTGAAAGGGTCCCAACACAAAAGGTCTCTGGTCAGATAATTCCATTTTTATGACATACCTATAACAGATAATTAGAGTTAAAAAAGCAAATTGGTAGTTGCCAGAGGCTGGAGGGAGAGAAGGGTGGGGAGTGATTGCTTAATAGGCACAAGATTTCTTTGTAAGGTGATGGAGATGTTTTAGAACTTGATTTAAGTGTGTTGCAGAACATTGTTAATTTACCAAATATCACTGAATTGTATGCTTTAAAACAGTTAACTTTATGTTCTGTGAATTTCACAAAAAAGGAAAAAAATATTTGTTGTTTATTCTAAATTCAATTTAGTTACATACCCTGTATTTTATCTGGCAACCCATATATATCACATTGATGCACTTATCAAAACACTATACAACTAATCAAAATACTATAAAAGCTCATGAATTACTTTTTAAATTTATTTTTTAAGTATGTAAGTATAGTGGGTATATAATCTTACATTGGTTATATTAATTTCAGGTGTACAATATAGTGATTCAAAATTTTCAAGCCTTTCAATGTGATCAGCCCACTAATTCTAGTAATCATTTGTCACTGTGCAAACTTATCACAATATTATTGATTATATTCCCCTTCCTTTTTCACTCATTCCCCTACCCCCTCACTCTGGTAACTATCCCTTTGGTATCTGTATGAATTGTTTTTTAAAGCAGGTTGTTTTCAGTCATTATTTTAGCCATCTGAAATGACACAGTTATACCATTAGCAGAGAACGGCTATTTTTGTATTTTCAAAATGCATATGTAGCTACACAGAACAAAGTTTAAGGATCCTTACGTTTACATAGAAATGATATAAAAACTCTTTGGGCAAGTCACTGCTCTCACCTTGACTTTTGTTATTAGGAATCACTATTCTTATTCACCTTCTTGTACTTCTATGTTCATATCTTATTAGTAGTATTTTTAAACCAATGTAGTATTAAATTAACAATAGTTATACATTGATATATTTTCAATTTTGATTTTACTTCCACATGATTTTCTTTAGCCACAACACCTGCGTTTCTTAGGTCTGTTGCCTCTTGCTTTTTTATGACCCAAAACCATGAGACAACTGAAAGACAAAGTGTGAACACAAGACAGATTGAAGACTTAAGTGTGTATTTTATTCTTCTTTTAATTTAATAGAACTAACCATACTAACAGTTTATTTTTCCAACGGGGTAAAAAAGCTAGTAGTGTTTTTTTTTTTTTTTTACAATCTCTTTACAGTAGAACAAAACAATGCCCAGAAGATATGGCTGCACACATAAGCTAAGCTCCAAGCACTGAGATGTTTCTTTGATAGAGGGCTGGGGTTACAAGACAAGCATCTTAAAACGTGATTTGAAGCAGCTTAGTGAATAGTGCATTTCCCCTACTAATAGGAAGGCAGCATGAATCAAACGCTATTTGCCCGCTATGGATGCAGGGCTAGCTGCAAGTGAGCACCAGCTTACTAGAAACCATGGTATTCAGAGTCCCGACTATGGGCTGAAAAGGAGAAAGAGATGAGCTCAGTAAGTCACAGGGAACAAATCCTTCTGGGTCCTTTAACTCTAGGTATATATGTAAACACACACACACACACACACACACACACATACACACACACACATACATATTCAATATTCTGAAAATACTTCTGAAAGCAGTTGAGTCAAATTTGAAATTTTATATCCCCTTTATAATGGAATTGATTTTAGTAAGCTAACGCATTTATTTTGGATTTCCATTTCTCGTAATCTCTAAGGACTTGGTTAAAATGCTAGAGAAGTGGCCCAATGCCTGTCCTATACTTGAACATATGTCATGTGTCTTTAAAACATAAATAAATGTTTTGTTTTGTTTTGTTTTTAAATCTCATTCACAATATATTTTGCAGGAAACAGATTTTGCTCCCTCAAGAATGAGTTCAAATCTATAATTTTGTATAAGATACAATAATGATCAAAGCAGAGCAATGTGATTCTGATGTTAGTCTATCTGAACCTTCTGAACTTTGCAATAAGACGTTCCATATTTGGGAAATCAAGTTATGCTATGTCTCTTAATAATAATGAAGGCAGCATGTATCTTTGTTGAATTCAAGTAGAGCTCATGAAATACAAGGCATTGCGTTTTTAAACAGTAACGGCCATAAACTGTTGCTCCTAGAAAAGAGTCATTGGAAATACCATGGTAATACCAATCGGGGAACATAATCCGTCCTGTGCTCTGATCAGAAAGCAGCAACTTCTTTCAGATGAGCTTAAAGTTCCCCTCTCATTCCCATAGCAGCAGAAAGAATGTTGATGTTATCTAGCAAGCCAGGCACCAAAGAAAAGTGTGAGCAAGGTTATCTCACTATAGAACCAAATGATGCAATGATGTTTCTTAGACGTAAAACAAAATAAATCCACAACTTTGCATAATGCAAGGAGGTAGAAAATTGAAGTTTTGAGAAGAAAAAAATAGGTCTGACTCAGTAGTTAATGTTAGCCATTTCCTTTCCCATAAAACATTGTTATCCAAAGCCTGCATCTGTGTTTGGTGTTAAGACCACAGTCATGAAGTAGACAACCAGGTAAAGCTGCTGCCTAGAGACTTGAACCCCATTAAGCAGAGTTACAGAGAAAGGAAAGAAAATAAGAACAGACTGCAGAAGGCCTACCGTAGGCTTCCAAGGGCCGTGGGACAGGGGACGAGTCTATGTCAGACTGAATGGTTTAGGATTGAGAAAGAGGAAATGATGAACGGTGAGGAAAAGAGGAAAGCTGCTCTGTGTGGCCAAATCATAGGCTATAAGGGGTGGGAAAAGGGGAAGAATGATGTGAAAAAAAAGAGAGCAATACCTTGGAAGGCCTTGTATGTTGTATAAAATAAAATATGGAAATGATGTAGCGTCACTAAAATTTCAAATCAGGAAATTGACCTAAATGAACTTTTACTATAGAAAACTATTCTTGCTGTGATGGAGAAAATAGCAGTGTGTCAAAAACAAACACAATAACAACAACAAAACAAGTAACACAAATGATGTAATGTCAGTGAAGATGGAGAGAAATGAAAAGGTTAGTGCCATAGAATTTAGTGAGTGATTGGATATAGGAATAGGTAAAAGGAGAGTCAAAAATGAAACCTTGGCTTCTGAATTGGGCTACTAACTGGACGGTGGTACAATTCACTGGAATAAGGGACATGGTAGAAGCAGGATTAGTTTGGGGCACGTTGAGTCTGTGATGCCTGTGGTTCATGCAACATGAATTGATCCAGAGGCTCAATGTTCTAAGTATGGACTAAATTCTCAGTGGATTAAAAAGACAGAGGTTTATCGCTCATTTGTGCTCCATCCTGATTATGGGTAAGTGGTGTTCTCTGAATTCCAGATGCTTACTTATTCTAGTGGGATCCATCCTGAATTCAAATGTTACATGGGAAGACATTTAGAGGCTCTAATTAATCCTATATATAATGGGTATGCTTTCAGGAGCACTATGATTACTGTGTTTGTGCATTGTGTTTCGAAGAAATTTGACCTGGGAACACCTACTGTATTCTTATAAACTGCTATTCTAGTCTCATTGTCATTATACATTCCTGTGTAAATCACAATAGTTCTTAAGAGAATGAGACTCTGTTTCACCAATGTCAAACTCAGTCAAATACACTTCATATTTAAAAGTCCAACAGTAAAATTGTATAATTTGCGATCACAATTTCAGTCATTTGTCTAAAAGTAAAACTTTGTACTTTCTTGTATCACTATGGGTGCCCAGGCTCCAACTTAACATTTTTTTTGAGAATTGGAGTTAAACCAATGTATTTAAGACCTAGAATTCATGTAGAATTACCAGACAAGACTTTCTTATCCTTCAAGGTAAATTTTTCTTTGCGGTATTCTTCTATCCCAGGGCACCTGACTAAGACAAACTCAGTCCCAAGGTGCTATTATTAATGTTGAATATTCAAATGGAAGCTTTCAAATTATAGATAACTTGGCTTCCATGACTCTTCTAGACTGCTCTACAGGATATATCATCTCCTCTCCAAAAGCCAGCTGTGTGTGTTCTACTGAGCAGAGAACCATGCACCAGTTACTGTGCACCACTTACTAATCCGAGGTAAGACTTCAAAAAATTCTGCTCATTGTATCTTGGCATTGCTTTCAAGGACGACACAACACAACACAGTTAGGCCCTGGATGGAGCAACACTTTACTCACATAGAGAACAGACAGAAAAATGAGTGTCAGTGGTGGGTGTTGGTCCCCCATCACTCGCAGATGTCTCCTGGCAGCTGACACAAGGGAATTTGCCTGTCTTCCTACACACGCCCCTCTTGTTTCACACTAGAAGGATGTTGACCGTCCCGTTGGTAAGGAAGCGTTTCAGGTCCACGGTTCATTTTTTGTGGCAACGCAGAGGTTGAATGACTGCACATGAGACTGTGTTTTCTAACATATTCCAAGTGAGCTCTAAGACAGAGAGTTTTTTTAAAACACATGGAAGACACCATGTAGCATAAAATTGTCTGTGGGTGATTAGGATCTGCCTGATATGACAAGTTAACTAAATTCTATACCTCATTTGTTTTGTTATTGTTGTTTTTTCATTTCTAAAATAGGAATAATATCCAAATTTAAAGAGTTCTTGTGAAGGCTAGATATGCTAATTCACGGTAAATGCTTAGAATTATGACTGGCACATACTGAATGCTAAATAAAATGTATTGATATTATTCTTATTATAACTATTGTTAATATTAAATGTGTAGTCACATGTCTTTCATGTAAACACTAGAAGCTCTCAAAAAGATTCTTCCTGGACCAAATGACACCTGCTAAAAGATAATTGGCTATAAATATTAATGGATAAGTAGCTGCCAATTATATATTATAGTATTATTATTAGTCATGAACTTAATAGTATTGTAGTACTTATTATCATTTTTGTATTCACTACTACACCCTTTTGTTCATGGTAGAACATCCCCCATGCTAACATATCATCACCTACAAATTCACTCCAAATCTTGAGTCTCTGGAGCTAAGAAAGAAACAAACCAAAGATAGAAACTTCAAATACATCTCCAAAGAGTTCTCAATGTGAGATTTTTTTTAAGACTTTTATTGGGGAATTGGGGGATGGGAACAGCGCTGGGGAATCAGGGGGGGGGAACAGACAAGTTGCTATTCTTTTGTTCTTCAGTCTAGTTGTGGAGGATGTCACTTCATTGGCCCAAGTTGGCACCATCATTGTGCTCTTCCCGGGTGAGGCAGATCAGTCGCCTGCTTCTGGATGGCCACTCACACTGGCTGCTGGCTACACACGGTAGCCCATGGCAACCCACTGCAGCAGAGGCTGCAGCCTACGCACTGTCCCCGGTGACTCACAGCAGCCCAGCTCCAGGTCGAGCTGTTGTTCAGCATCTTAGCTGTAGAGGGCAGTGTCACTGGTCCTCATATGTGGGATCTGAACCGGGGCCCTCTGGTGTCCCAAGCCAGCCCTTAACCAACTTGCCACTCAGCTGACCCTCAATGTGAGATTTGTAAACACATTTTGGAAATTAAATTGCTTGTCCACATACTTTAAGTTTACTTTAGTTTCTTCTGTCAAGCTAAAAAAGCAGTTGGTAGAAAAATGTGATGTATAGTTATGCCATATAAATTTGCTTTTATTATTTAATTTAAAAATATTCAGGGCCGGCCGAGTGGCGCGATGGTTAAGAACTGGCTTAGGACGCCAGAGGGCCCCGGTTCGGATCCCACATATGAGGACCAGTGACACTGCCCTCTACAGCTAAGATGCTGAACAACAGCTCAACCTGGAGCTGGGCTGCCGTGAGTCACCGGGGACAGCGCGTAGGCTGCAGCC
>NW_017732004.1:894634-905896 GCF_001890085.2 Hipposideros armiger | reverse complement strand
GCCAGCAGCCGCTGTGACCGGCCGTCCAGAAGCCGGCGACTGATCTGCCTCGCCAGAGAAGAGTGCAATGATGGTGCCAACTTGGGCCAGTGAAGCAACGTCCTCCACAACTAGACTGAAGAACAAAATGACAGGAACATGTCTGTTCCCCTTCCCCAATTCCTTAGTGCTGTTCCCATCCCCCCAATTCCCCAATTAAAAAAAAATTCAATAATTTGATTTTAAAATGGGAGAGAAAAACACAATAATTATGATTCATAATTGGACCTTCAAAAGTTTAACTTAGTAAACATAGAATAATATTTCATTTAAAATTTGTAATTAGAAGATAATATTGGGTTGTTGGAAAAGTCATGACACATTTTTGCAACAAAAAGCATAGAAAAAAATACATCATGAATTTTCCAACAACCCAATACAATATTGATATTTGAAATAGTTTTAACAAAACAACTTAAACTGATTTTAAATAGTATTGTTAATTCAAAGTGCAAAGTATTTAAAAAATATACTTAAGTTCAGAAATATTTGAGGCCAATAAAAATATAACATTTATTAGAGAAAAAGAGATATAAACATGTAAAATCATGTCTTTCTTATAAGAAATATGGAAAATTATTATCAATAAAGTTTATGTATTAATGTGAAAGGTAAAAAGAAATATGAGGCAGAAGAAAAGAAAAGTGTCAAGAATATTTCATTGTGGAGTGAAATGTGATTTCTGAATTAAGCAAGTTGCAATGCAGAAGACAATGAGAAAATGACGTTACTCATCATCTTATTGCATACTGAAGCATAAGTGAGTTTATAATAATCTTCTTCCTGTACCAGTGGATAGATTAGTTATCATCTGAGGAAACCCTGAACTGTCAGGGGAAATTCAGTGTAAGAATTATTATTTTTTAACCTTTGAAAAGCAGACACAGGTCTTTCAGTGTGGCATGCTTATATGGCAATCAAGTAAAGAGCAGGAGGCTCCTCAAGGAATAACTGCTGGGAAACTAACTCACTCAGAATTCATAAGAGTTATCCAGAAGCTTGGTAAAATTTAAACTCACACGATAAATGACAGGTACAGAACGTAGAGATATAAAAGAAGATACGCTGATAGACATCATAAACCACCGAATCACTCACATTCGTAATGACATTGATGGTCGGTATCAGTGGAAGAAGCCAAGGTCATCTGACTTCAATCTGGGGAAATCACTGGTCACTCAAGGCAGTACGTAACTGTTCATCCATCTTCCCTGGTCAGTAAATGCAGCCACCAAGGGGGCAATATTTCATTTAGATAGTCGCTATTTACTCAACGATGAATGTTTGCTGTGGTACATAAAATCTTTCCTCTCAGAGACACAAAGATTTTAACTAAAAACAAAAAAAAGTTATCAGGTAATAGGGATATATTGTTTTAATGTGGGTATAAGAAAAGTCAGATTTTGACCCTAAGAAAGAATGGCTTATCGTGTAAATATTAATGGGTTCTTAAAGTTGACTGTTTCCTGTTTTGTAAAATTTTAGAAAATACTCAAAATTTGTCCCAGAGAGCTTAGCTTGTTTAAGGACTGTGAGAAGAAAACGTATAAGAAGTTGGCATGAGGGTGTTACAAAGTGAGGTTCAAGAAAATAATTCTCATTTAGACAGTTGAAACTTATTTGAAGAGCAGTAGCATATAACATGACTTTGTCTTCCTGAAAGTTCATTCTATATATGGAGAAGGCTTAGAATGGAAGGGGGAACAATAGTTAGAAGGCTATCTCAGTAAGCAAGAAATCACAAGCTTGGAACAGCAACTATGAAACAATGAAAGCTGGGGTAACCGACACAGAAAAATGTTTTCGAAAAGTCAATACATCTCAGCTAATGCTGGAAATTGAAGCTACATAACTTGTTAAACATGAAGTGATTGTTTTAAGACAAAAGCACAGTCCACACACTTCTAATAAGTAATCAAATAAAATCTGCCTTTTCATAGAGGCATCAGGAGAAAAGATGAAATGAATCAATACAGCAAATATTAAAACTAATGGTTAAACAATAGAGCCTATGTGTGTTAACTGACAAGACATGCATAGACATAAGAGGTCTTGATAGGAAAATACGAGTAAAGAATCTGGAACAACTGAATGTCACCTGTACCGTTATTTCTATGTTTAAGAACCCTTATGATAACATCAGTTTACTAGCATAATCCAAGGAGATTACACTATTTTAAGGATTAGCAATCTTAATTCCATGTGCAATCTTAATTCTTTCTTCCCATATAATCTAACATATTCACCAATTCTGGGGAGCATGACAAGGGCATCATTGGAGGGGCAAAGAACAAAGTGTGGCGTTGTCCTCCCTAGCACAATTATTTAGGATTGGTAAAACAACTATGTTTTATTGATAAAAAAATGGAAATAAAGAAACTATTTAAAAAGTATTAACAGCTAATTGGGTGAGATGAAACTAAGCACAGAGATGAAGGGCTTATGTATGTAAAGAATAGAATCTATTCCTTAGAGATCTCTTACATGTATTTAGAAAAATAGCTCAAATATCACTAATTATCCCAAATACAACATTTTCATTTTCTACTACAGAAATAAATAAGCATTAATTATTAACCACTTAATTAGATAATCAATTTTCAAAACATATTTATTAATTAAACATCTGCTGTTTTAGGCTAAGCACTGAATAAAATATCAGTGAGTCATACAATTTAGCCTTAAGAAATTTACAAGTTACAGAAATATGATTTAGTTAAAATAAATATGTGAAATCACATAAAGAAGGAATTTCACTTCTATTAAAAATAAAAAAATAACAGCCACAACCTTAAATGTTTAGTCTTCCAAGAAAGGAAATACAAGTATAGCTATTGTTATATGCAATTTGGACCATTTCAAGTTGCTCACTCTAATTCCTTATACATAGCATCTAAGATATAAAATGATGTGTGCTTCAAGAAAGGCCTGCTAAGCCCCATTGTCAGACAGTAAATTGCACAGACAGGGCTGGAGTGGTAGACCCATAAATGGTCCCCAGAGGTGTCTGTGCCCTAATCCCTGATGCCTGTGAATATGCATAATACATGAGAAAAGAGACTTTGCAGATTTAAAGTTATAGACCTTTAAATATGAAGATAACTGGGCTATCCAGGAGTGCCCAATCTAATCACATGAACTCTTAAAGGCAGATGAATTTCTTACACTAGAGTCATGAGACATGTGGCAGAAAGTGATGTCAGAAAGATCCCATGTGTGGAAAGGATTTGATGCATTATTGCTGAATCTGAAATAGAGGTCCATGTGTAAAAAGCAGAATCTTCTAGAGCTAAGGGAAGCCATTAGTTGACAATCAGCAGGGGAGCATGGAGCTTCAAGGAACCAGATTTTACCAACAGCCTAAATGAGCTCAGAAGAGAGGGAATTTTTCCCAGAACCTTTCTCTACCAACCCAGCCAGCTGACAACTTGATTTTGGCCTGTGAATCATTGAACAGAGAAATTAGTCAGGCCAAACTGGACTTCTGACTGATAGAACTGTGAAACAATACACTTGTATTATTTGAAACCGCCAAACTATAAGGAATAATACTAATCTTAAAAGAAAATCAAATGGAATGAAATGAAACAAACATAAATACAAACATCCTTAAAGGAAGTATAACCATCAGATTGAATAATATTCAGTAATAAAAGGGAACCATTTACTGATGCAAACATCAAAGGAGATGAATCTCAACAATGTGTTGAGTGGAAGAAGCCAGAGACAAGAGTGCATATGGTATAATTCTGTTTATAAGAAATTCTGGCACACGCAGCATTTATTTATAGTGATAGAAAGCAGATGAGATCCTAGGTTTTTAGGGATGGGGATGGAACTGGGGGTTGTTTGCAAAATGGCACAAGGGATATTTTGAGGTGATAGATGTATTCCATATCTTCATTGTGGTTCTGGCTACATGGGTGAAGAGATATTTTCAATTCATCAAACTGTATAATTACAATATATATGCTATAGTTTATACATATTATACTTCGGAGTCTCTTCTTTTGTTGTTGTTCCATCCTCCAAGCTACTCTCCACATGGAAAACAAACAAACAAACAAAAATCTATTTTAAACTATAAATTAAACCTTCTTAATTTATGATTTAAAAGTATGCAGTGCCTTGTTTAATCCCTTCTAAAGCAATGATATTATTTTTAATCTGCTCTCCCCATACCTGAAACACTCACGTAGTACACATGATTTTATTTATGTGAAATGGCTGACGTCACCTCATCATTTAAGTCTCCTTACTAGATGACCAAATACATAAGAAATTTCTAAGAATCATTTACTTTGTTTCTTTTCACTCTTCATTGAATGTATCATGGATTGTTTTTATGTTTCTTTGATTAACTTTATACCCCAATGTATTTTAGTGTAAACTGAGTGAGTCAAAACAATATTTCTACATTTTTCTCATCAGTATATATACTCAGTGCCTGAAACATTACCTGCCATAAACATTTTCAAATTATATTTGTGATTTGGTCATCAAAAAGGGTGGATGAAAGCAGAAACATATTGACATAAGTAAAATATATGTATTATTTTAATTATTCTCAGCTTACTTTTTTTAGCTAGCATCTTATTTATTATGTATCCGTGGAAAATAATAAGCAGCTTTAGGGCAGGCAAAGGTTATGTCATGTATCTTCATCACTCTATAACCAGAATGAACAACTTAGTATTCAATTCATATTTTTTAATGAAGAGAAATTAATGTAAGCTGTAAACTAAAATGTAAAATTCTGAGTTGTAATCATTTTCCTTCTTATATTCTGCTTAATTATATTTTTCAAATTCCCTACTCTCTAACATGGAATTTATTAAAATGCATTTAAACCAAAAACATTTCTAACTGTAATTATAAGTAGCTTACATTTTAAAATTAGTTAATAAAGATGCCTGTAAAATATACAGATTTTTGTCATTAGTTGGTGTTATGCTCAAATTATTAAGCAGCATCAATTTAAAGTAAAAAAGTTATCAATCTTTTGGTTCACATTGATATAAAATATTTTTGTTGTTCAATGAACTATCAGTAGAAATTAATTATCAATCTCAAGTGATTTATCACCAAGACAATGATGGAATTGGAAAGTGATAAAATAAATCTAATTGTTTTAAAGAACATGACTGTCATTGTAATACCTTAAATACTGGAGTAAGTCAAATGTTGTCTGCCAGTGTCATAAGAATATAACTTTTAGAAATGTTCTTTTTTTTTTTTTTTAGCTGAGCCATCCAGCTCAGCGGCTGCTCAGCTCGGGCTGACTCGAACCGCTGTTGCTCAGAGCTCAAACTCTTGAGCGAGCTCTTAACCAACTGAGCCACTCAGCAGAAATGTTCTTTTTTTAATTTTTTAGAAAGAAAAGAAAAAAATTCAGTCTAATTATTTATTATGTTTGTAAGGGTTGTTTAATTAGTTGTGTTAAACCAGTTTATAGATTATATTTTCTAGGTAGAGTTATACTTTCTTGTGTCCAGGATATCTTGTTTATATAGAAACTAAGTTTCATTAACATCCACCTTCAAGTGGAAGGTGTCCAAGCATTAGGTAACGGTAATATTCCCTGAAGAATCTGAGAGATTATGCAGACAATGATAATGATGATAATGTTCTTTTGACAAGGAAATGTCATACCATAAATGTGTCATTTAGAATTCAACATGAATAAGGTCATCGCTGAGAGAGAATTTTTGTTTCCCTTTTTAGAAAATGACCTCATAAATGTCTTCAAGTTTCCATGTTCTGATATAAATGGCACTTCTTACTAAAACATGAACTTTTAGTAGGTCATTCAAAGTAAGTAAGTCCTGCAAAATGAGGGCTATGGAGGCCATGGTCAGAAGAGGTTCAGCACTTTCCTAGGAGAAAACAGTCATAAAAAGGGCAGAAATGCCAATCAGCAACTGCTTTAAAGTGTGCATATACTGGAGCATCAATTTATTATTTTAAAACTGTTAGTTTAGTCCTTAGTATATGATCCAGGCATGATTTTAGGAGCAGAAGATTAAATAAATAAATAAATAAATAAATAAATAAATAAAATAATCAGTTGCTGTTAGAATAAGTGATGCAAAAGAGAAGTGGGGTGTTCTCTGAGAACTTACCCAGGGTAGACTTAAGGGAGATGCAATAAATCTATAAGCTAAACCTTCTACTCTAAGGTACTATGTAACCTGCATCCTACACGATGACCACAAATTACGTAAGCAGAGATGAGGATGGAATGAATGGGTGCCATTGTATGTGAAAGTCATGAAGCAGAGCCTAAAAAAAGGCACAGAATTATTGGAAGTACCAGATCGTCTAGATTTAAATTCAATAAATGAATTATTGGAGCCTTCTACCTTTAGGCATATTTGATTGCACTCTTATTAAGAATCACTTAAGTCAATACTGGGCACATGTGTAATGGTGATACCTGGATTCTGTTGTTCTCAGCTCCCAATTCGAAAGCTTCATTACATACAATTGTGAAGCTCAACTACTGGATGGTTTTTAAATATAATGTCTAAGGTATAATTTGCACATAACAGTCATCCATTTTAAGAGTATTATTTTATAAGTTTTAACAAGTGTGTGTATTTAGGTAACCACTAACAACATTCAGTGTCACATTTTCATTACCAGTGAGGATTCCTCCTGTCCTGTGATTTTATATGAGTAAGTCTATGGGAGAGAAACCTCCATAGGATACTTCCATTTCTTTATATCATGGGAGTGAGGCCTGACTGCCCTTTGTTCCAGATTAAATTTTCAAAGATGTTTTTAGAGCAAAAGGCCTTGGCGGAAAGAGAGAGTACCTACCTCCCTTCAGAGTAAAGGCAGGCATGCTTACTGTCCAGTATAATAAAGGTAATGTGCTCCACCGGGAAAAAGACAGACATGTGCATTGTGCATTATAAAAGATTCTAGTTCCCTGAGCTCAGGCTCCCTCTCCTGTAACACAGCTGAGTATTTGCAGGTATCATCTGACCTACTGCACATAGCCATGTGGGAATTTGGGCTGAGGAAACTTCAGGATAAAATGCTAATATTCTTCCTATTGCTATTCGATCATGGTGAATAACAAACTGAAATTCATCTCTAACCCTGGAGATTTCCCTCTTCTACCAGTATTCAAGAAACTGTGGCAGGCTCAATTGTTAGCTTTCAAGTAGGTAAAATATCAGACCCTTCACAGTCCTTCACAGTTTTGGTGACAAATGACTGGTGCTGAAAAAGACATGACTTTTTGGAAAAGCAAATTTGAGGGTCTTACAGACCAATTATTGGGACTTGAGAGCAGGCCATTGAAATAGGTAGTGAACTTTTTTATTAAACTGTATGCTCAACCAGGCAATAAACTGTCCTTGAATTCACTGTCTTCTAATGAGGAGGAATTTGGGAGGTGGATGTGGCAGATTACTAGAGGGAAGTTTCAACACAGATGTTGCAAAAAGGTTATTCTGGCTATGCTCACTGTCTTTTGGGTTGGAGGTCTTTCTTGATAATCAGGTTGTCAGTCTTAGGTCTACCTCATTTTATCAATAGAACAAAAATTTTTCCTAAGTGTGAAGAAGTGCCTCACCCATTTTCAGATCAAATTACAGATACACACCTACATTGCATGCAAAAAGGGGAAAGTACATGACTGCTACGGGCAGACATCAGGGTGATTATTATAACTTAGAATGGTTTGTTTGGGAAATGAAGAGGCAGAGTGTGTAATGTATTGGGTTGTGGGAAAAGTCATGATGTATTTTTTCTGTTTTTCGTTTCAAAGATGCGTCATGACTTTTCTGACAACCCAATATGTTACAAATAAATGCCAACAACTGGGACGTCTTACTGTTTAATCACTCTTTCAGTCTATCACACCCAACAGTATACCAACTGAAAAGAAGAATGAATGTTCCAGACGGGTTTGTTTTCTTTTTTTCTTGGGTATTTTTTGTGTGTCTTTTTGTTTCAATATTTGTTTGTTTGTTTTCTTGTCCAGTGGATCTAGCTGCTTTTTCTCTTCACTGGGACATTTCTTGGAGACAAAAATCTCCTGTGGGGAAATATATTAATAGATAAGGCATTGACTAATAAGTGTGTTCTTATTGCCCCAGAATGTGTTTCCTATGCTGATAAAGTTGACTCATTGAATAATGAGAAACTGACACAGAGAAACCTGGATAAAATCTTACAGTCAGTCTCCCTGCCCTGAACCCCTACCCCTGCCCCTGCAACAGAAAGTCTATTTTGTCACCAGGCAAGAACTTCAGAGACATAATTTTAGTAAAGGGATGGCAAATGCCCTGGATTATCAGTGACTAAGAAACTTTCTTCAGTGTGGGCCAAGTTCATGTAGTTACAGTAACTACCTTGTGGCTCCAGACAGAAAGCAATGAAGCTGTGGCTGCTTTAGTTTCCCAAAGCTAAAATAGATGGTGAAAGTCAAGAGTATCTTACCATTTGATAAAGTGTAAATGGAAGGTGAAAAGCATTTGGAAGTTTGTTTGTGTAAGTTATGAACCTCCATCACACCACTTGCAACCTTAAAGCCTTGTTTTGAGGGCATGAAGCTACTCTTGCATCACATTTCCTGATTTCTTCTTTCCCCTCTGTCCTGATTTTAGCCACTTTAAGGGCAAAGATAATTACAAATTATCTTTGTAATTTGTAATTACACAAATGTGGATTAGGTCTCTCTGTGCTCAAACAAATTTGAAGATCATACAGACTTATTTGAGTATGCTGAGGAATTTTAAGGAGAGACAAAAACCAAATATATGGCTCCATGGATATGAGCACAAAAATCAGTACTATGGAAGGAATAGGGAATTAAATTAAGCAAATAAGGTTTGTGCAGGGTTCACAGTAGGGAGGTAAAATTTTGTTTCTTCTACATCTTAATGTGTAGTTGCAATTGATGCACTATATGTGTGAACTTCCCAATCCCATAATTGCCAATAGGAATTTTCCTGTTTAAGAAGAGTTCTATGTAGACAAATGATGGTGAAACACACGAATTGTTCCCCAATACCTTCCCTGTCTCCACCCAGGTGGTCAAACAACATTAGCATAGAATCTCATAAGAAGAAAGAGAAATCACAGTGTTAACTCAGGACTTGAGATATGCAGGGTTTTAAGAAATGCAATATGTTAACATAGCAGTATTCTACAGCTAGTAGAAATGTTAACTAGGAACTACAGGTTTATAGTAGATTGTTTCCATTGAATTCATGTGTTTCTATTATAATCCTCATTGTTCCAGTCCCTGTGACTATAACTGAACCATTACAAAAATCGAGAATACTTGTTGTGGATGTTACCAACGTCTTTGTCACACATCACTGGTGATATGAATATCACTTTGCATTTACTTGACAAAACTTCCAATGTAGTATGCAAAGTGGGTCAGGACTTGGTGTAAGTGACTCTATACTCAAATACCCAAAGTACTCAAAATTAACTGATAGGGTTTCACAGCTGGTGGCGGAGGTTAATGTGACCTTTGCATTGTTTTCTTTTGGCTAATTGAATGTAATTCTGTTGTTGCTTCTATACTTGAATGTTTTATAGATACTTCACTGTTCTTGGCAGTTTTCTCATCCATCTTTCTAGGTAGGAGGTAGATTAAAAAGGAGTCTGACTTGGACATCAAAAATTTTTCATTAACTTCATATGTTATTGCCACTCTGTTTTTATCAGCAACCTCTAAATTGCTATCACAATGTAAAGATTTACCTCATTTATTCCTATAATTTAATAAATAGGAAAACTTTGGAGAGACATAGAACAAAGTCATGTAGATAGCTGGAGAGTGGGTACTGAGATTCATAATGTTATGTTTTCCTATTTTGAGTTTTGTGGGTTATAATTATATATGCTGTGATAGGCAGAATAATGGCTTCCCAATGCTGCCCACCTCCTAATCCCTGGAACCTGAGATTATGTTACACTACATGGTAAGGTGAATTAAGGTAGTGGATGGAATTAAAGATGCTGCCAACTGACCTTAAGTAGATAGAATATTCTGGATTATCCTGGTGTAGCCAACGAAATAAAAAGAGTCCTTAAATGTGGACGAGGGTGTCAGAAAAATGCAATGAGGGAAAGACTTGATTGGCTGACTGTTGCTGGCTTCGAATATGAAAGGGGACATGGGTGTGGGCTGCCTGTAAAAAGCAGAAAATGCAAGAAGATGGATTCACCTCTAAAACCTTTGGAAAGGAGTGCTGTCTTGCTGATGCTATGATTATTGCGCAACCAGTGAGGCCCATTTCAGAGCTCTGACTTCCAGAACTGAAAAATAATGTAATTGTGTGTTTTAGGACGCTAATCTTGTAGACTTACCACAGAAGCAATGGGAAAACAATATATATTTCGACATGAAGGTAATAACCCTCAAATTCAACCTGTGTAGCTCGATACCTACAAAGATAAAGCCAAATAAAACTTGCATTTGAACATTTTGGTTAAGCTAGTGTGTGTGTGTGTGTGTGTGTGTGTGTGTGTGTGTGTGTGTGTGTTCATTTGCAGGTATCAGTTGGGTTGCATATATAATGTCATTTATTTTGAGGTTATTTCAGGACAGCAGTTAATGATTTTTTTCCTAGGGTGGTAGCTGTGGAAACAGAAGTATATAATTTTTATATATGTACATATAGAGTTGTTATCATTAAGTAAATTTTAGATAGTCTCTCCAAGTCCTATTATCCAAAAACAGCTGAAGGAAAATTGTGGGGGACAGAAGTAACATGGGTGATTCCTGTGCAACTGGCTTGAGCACTTGCATTGATGGAGATTCAATACAAAGATAGAAAACAGACTAACACTTTAATCAAGATAGCTTAAGAATTGGATAATTTGGACTAATAGCAACTCAAAATCTTATTAAAAAGTAGCACGCATTTAATGCACAAAGGGCCATAATCCCATATTAGATGGTTTGGAGGTATCCTACAATGTTTTGGCTTTCCTTGATGGAAAACAAAAACTTCACCTAAACCCACCATAAGTGGGGTTAGCAAGGAGATGAGGTACAGATAAAATTTAAAAAGGAGGTAGAATCTTGCTTAAATCATGGATATAAGAAATCTGTGTCCATATTAAGCTGGTTAAATATACCCTAGGGGAAAAATATGCCAGGACACATGAGAACAAATATATTAGGCCCTCAAATCATTACAATTATCATTGCATTATACTCATTCGTGAAAATATTTAAGGTGTAGG
>NW_017732004.1:878101-888394 GCF_001890085.2 Hipposideros armiger | reverse complement strand
GTAGGAAGAAGTCTGTGGAGGTTTTAGGGGCAGATATTTGGCCTAGTGCTGATTACTGCATATTGGCTCACTTAGTGTTGATTCTAGCTATCTATATTCAATACATCTCTAGCAGCTTAAATTCACGTGATAGAAGTTTTGGCAAACAGAAATACAATAGAAAGACAAGGATAGAAGTGAACGACGTACTTAGGTGGCTACATATAGGGATAGAGTTTCTTGCAGCAATGGTATTTGGTGACCTTGGGTCACCTATAGTAAAGGGGTTACACCTTGATCCATAGTGTCACATCAGAAATATGTTAAATCAGTAGGACTCTAGAAATATTAATAGCCTTTATCATAATTAGCAAGATTTAATTTCTTACTACCACAGTTGTTTATCTATTTACCTGTCTCTATGTGCTTGTATCCCGAGGGGGAAAATAAAGCATATATATTTTACACTAGTGAAAATTAAAATCTATGAATTTCCAGCACTTCCTGGGATATAG
Organism: Hipposideros armiger; assembly: GCF_001890085.2. Taxonomy (NCBI): domain Eukaryota; kingdom Metazoa; phylum Chordata; class Mammalia; order Chiroptera; family Hipposideridae; genus Hipposideros; species Hipposideros armiger. Next base: position 887,900 of record NW_017732004.1, on the reverse strand, counting down.
ATATGCATATATTTGTGTGTGTGTGTGTGTGTATATATATATATATATATATATATATATATATATATATATGGGAGAGAGAGAATCAGCTAGGCAGTTCTATACATTACTTCAGATTACATATATGTATGAGTGTGTGTGTATATATAGATATATACACACACATGTATGTATACACACATGATATATACACACACACAAACACACACACACACACATATATATATATATATATATATATATATATAAAATGTTGGTCATCTGTTTAACATTCTAGTAGCCCTATTATGTTTTAAAATAAAAGTTTTTATTAATAATTTCAAAGCCTATATTTTTCATATAATTCCCTTGATTTACCACTTCACTTGCTCATTGAAAGCATTAAAAATTACCTGGTGTTTTATCTGTATTAAAGCTTACCTTCTACATTTGACATTTAGTTTTCTCAACCCCAATTCATTTACCCTAGTTGAAAATTCTTTCATTTGGAACTCACCTAATAGCTATGAAAATATTATTCTTTCGAAGCATAGTATAACTAAAAATAAAGCGAACTCTATTTTTGTGCTACCTATGAAAGAGAATTTTAGAAGGAATGATGTTATTTTGTAAATTCTGTTCACTCTGTCTTCACTCACATCTATCATTACTTCAGATTATCTTTTAAAATCTGCCAAGAGATCTTAAAAGCTAATGAAGCCTTTGATGGAAGATGTAAGACAAGAAGATTCACTCAATTACACTGTAATATAAAATGACAAGGCCAAACTTTTCTTGTGTTCTTGTGCCCTTGCTTGCCTGCTAACTCACTGTATACTCCCACACACATGTACATACACATACCAGATGTAGGCATGCATACACACACGGTCATAAATATTTGTAGTTACACTCATTATTATCAGGCAATACCTCAAACTGTCCTGTAATTTAAAAACAAAAAAAAATTCAGCAAAAAGATTATCAGATTCATTTATCAGACTACCGTGAAGAAAAATACAAGAACATATTTTGTGACTCAACGTATTGGAATGGGTTTGAGGGTATTGAGTTAGGTACTGCACTTGCTTCTAGAAGCAAAAGAAATGAGAAAGAAAAAGAGAAAACAAGAAAACTAGAAGAAAAGTTAACTGACAACATTTCCCCCATACCTAGGCTGTGGTTTTCTAAGAAACTGCCATTCTGTCCTTGAGCCTCCCTTGGCCATGGTGCTCACAAGTAGGCCTGGGCGTCTGGGAGCTACTCACTTTTCTTTCCTGAGATTAGAACAATTCACCCCTGTGCTCCCAAAAAGGGCCCTGATAATAAACTGACCCTGAAGTTCTGGCAGGTGAACCAAGGGTGATCGAACATGTAACCCAGGGTAACCCTTCACTTTATACCATCTCCCTATATTACATTACACAGTAACATGGATCTGAATGCCAAATTCACACATTTGCCCGCCATCTGATGTGGTGGCACCGCTTGTCATGCACTATTCTGGCAGAGCCAGGGGAGGTTGGTTTCCTGTCTTATCCTCTTTCCCTGGGTCATTCTCCATCACCCTCCAGCAGCCAAGCTCCGATGAGCTCCGGTGTCACCTAGGGTGTGCCCCGCCTCTTCGTTAAGGAAGACAAAAGGAAGAACGGCCATGGGTGACAGAGGTGCTGCTGGGCTTTTTCTGCCACTTAATTTTTTTTTTTTNTTTTTGCTTGTTTGTTTGTTTTTGTTTTTTGCAATTTAACACATTTTTGAAATCTAGCTAGAAAATCATAGCAATAGAATCCCTGGTATATATTAAGTACTTGATTCAGTAATTATTTATGGTTACTCATGATATACAGAGATTCTGATGTGATAGGATACGACTCCCTCTTCATAAGCAGTTGATATTATAAAGTAGGAAATGGTGGTATAGTGTTCTGGCATGTATAAACATCATGCAAGAAAATGTTTGCATTTTACAGGAATGGGAAAATAGTAATAGTAATGGTAGTGAATATATAATCTAAGTCAGTATAAAATTAACACATGTGTTAGGAACCATGCCACTGCTTAGCATGCATTTGCTTTTTAATTATATCCATGATAAAGGGATTTAATTAAGAAATAGAATTGTGTATTTATTATTTATATCAGTACTGAGAATTCAGGTAACCCAATAAATCTGAGTCTTAATATTGCCTAATTTGTAAAACTAGTTATCAATAATCCGTGCTCCTACAAACTCAGATGAATTTCATGAGAAACCGGGGGTTTTGTGTGAAAATGCTTCACATACTGCAAGGTGATATAAAACAAATTTTAAAAGAACTAGTAGGGTTATTAACAATAATTTATAGGACCCCTGTTACATGCAAATATGAACCAGGGAGGCACAAAAGGAGGGGGTGAATCATAATTGATTATATACTGAGTTTATTTAATGGAAAATTCCTCAGAAGTTTTTACACATACTGCAAGCTTTGTTAAATTCTATATGAAAGATGTTATGGCAATGTATTTCTCTTTAAAATCAGGAAAGTCATATTTTAAGTCATGTAGAAGAAAATAGGCTGAGAGAAGCAGAAGCTTAAGAGAAAGGGCTTTCGAGAGAAGCTGAGGAGATGTTAAAGGCTGAAGCTGAAAAGATGAGACATTTTAGTGGCTAATGTGAAGTAAGTTCCTCATGTCCAACTTGGAACTCAAAGATTTCTGGAGCAGCTAACGGGTCTCAGGATTAGAGCTTGAGTGGAAAGGCACTGAGTGGAAAGTAGCCTGGCAAAAACTTTTGTAGTCACTTTGTCCCACACATCCGTCACAGACACAGTCACATAGTTATCTTCAAGTACCTTATAAACTAGATCACACCATATTGTGAGGTCTTTGCTGAATACTGTTAAAAANTATATATATATATATATATATATATATATATATATATATATATAATTGTTCAGTAATGTTAATTAGGCCCCCAACATATAACAAAAATCAAAGAACACACATAAATGTTTCTATTTCTCACATACCACTTGAGTTCAATAACTAAATTTGGTAAGACTTAATATCAATTGTGTGAGACTGACATAAAGTAAAAGAGTTGCTACAAATCAACCATAAAGGATGACCAAATGGATAAGTCCAATTAGATTTCCATATGGACAATAATAATAAAAGCTGGAATCATGTGTTTATATTTATTGCTTATTTTTATTCAATAACTCTTATAAAGCAGGTATTTATATTATTGGGGTTCCATTTTGTTCTTAGAATAATGTTATCTTTTTATCAAGAATATATTAGAATTTTGGAAAGCATTTAGTACTTAACAAAATATAATATTTAAATATTAATAAATTATACATAAGGTCTCAAAATTATACTATAGAAATACTTTACTTAAAACTAGCCATATAATTTAAGTTAAATAGTTCTTAAATGAATAAGTCAGGGAGTAGTATGTTTCACAATAAATGAGTAAGCTGCCTTGATTTATCACAGCTGCCATTCACAAAGTAACCTTGACATACCATCCCCCCATTACATTTATTTCATTATTTATCTGCACTCCCAGGCCCCCAAGTCTGATTTTTATGTCATATGTGCAGTATCCTTTCAGTCATTTTATGAAATGCATAACTGATTGATTGGCAGAAGATGGAACTAAACTGCTGCTCAGATGGTCTCCATTTAGGAAACAAAAAAGATAATTTGCAAAATTTAAAAATGAAATGCAAGACTTAAGCAAACCCAATATAATTAGCAATTCTTAGGAAATAATTAAAATAAAACATAGATATTCATCAGTTATAGTCTATTTTTCTGTGCAATTACCTCATACATTCATAATATGTTGATTACAAAGTGACCTAATAATTTTCTTCCAGAGTATAATTTATTTGAAAAGTGGAAGATCTATATTAGAGCACAACTTCTTTGATGATGTTATCAATTTCAAATTATATATTAAATATCCTCTATGAATTTAATTTTCAGTTTAGTTTTGATTTAGTACTTTTTATTTATAAAATTTCATGTGGTATAAGAAAGAACAAAACTATATATTTTGGATTAAAAGTATATTGGACATATTTTAGAGTCACAATTTTGATTACTTTATAGATGAAAATACAAATATTTAATTTTTATTGATAATATTCTAAAATATCATAACTTTAAAAGGCCAGTCTCAGTTTACCCATAGTATCTTAAAGAAAGGATGAGGTTTAAGGCATAAGATGTGTTCTTTCAAATGATAAATAAGAACCTTTAGAAAGTCTCCAAAGTGCGAGGCAAGGATTCAGCTTTAGGAAATTCAGTAAAAATATGAGCGTCAATAGCAACAGAAAGGGAGACCATTGCAATAGCTAGTAAAGCTTCAGTAAAAAGATGTAAATGAGAGTTTGGCACCTTCAACAAACACAACTGCCTTTTAAAAATAAGGGACATTATCATATAAATGCAGAAAGCTTATGAAAATGGAGTGCCATTGGGTTTAAAGGGATAGAGCAGAAAAGAAAATGGTCTTAGGTCACATTGTTATAACAAAATACCATAAATCAGATATCTTGAACAACAGTCATTGATTTCTCACATTTCTGGTATCTGGAGAGTAGAAGATCAATGTATGGGTAAATTGAGTTCCTGGTGGGAACCCTCTGCCTGACGTTCAGCCAGCCACAATCTCAATGTGTCCACAAACACTGTAAGAGAGAGAGAGGAAAAAAGGGNATATATATATATATATATATATATATATATATATATATATATATATATATATATATATATAAAATGAAAATTCTGAAAGTCAAGCTTTAAGTAACATCCTTGAGGGAATTGGAAATCTAGAAAAACAACAACTTTTCTACTATTGCTTATGACTAATTATGGTCATGTAAAATAGAGCATTATGATGATAATTTTAAGTTTATACATTTAATCTTAAAATTAAAAGCAAAAACATAATTCTGCTCTGAAAGTTTATGCAATGTGGACTGAAATAGAAAAATTCAGAGACCCTGCAATGTCTTTAAGAAAAATTAATCTAGTGTGATAGTTAATCCAGCGTCTTATTACATTGCCACAAAGCATACTATAAGAAAAGCAAAAGAGAAGTATGTTTCTTCCTAAATGTGCTATTTATTATAATTTTTCAGAACACACTGAATATACACCATTGTTATAGGTGCTAGGGACCCATGTGAAAGCAAACAGTCTCTTTTCCTATTTTCATAATATACGTATTGTTACAACAGAGGGAGATTTAACTATGCTGCTATAGTCCTTGTGTATACTTACTTATTCACCCTAAAAAAGAAACACACACACACACACACACACACACACACACTTCTGCTATAACTTTGCTTTGTAAATCTGCACTACAATTGGAATCTATGTGGTAAGATAATTAATTACTCTGGGTGAAGTAGGGATTTGGAGTTCTTTTATGCAGTGTTTACTCCAGTTAGCCATTTCTTGACTCCTAGTTTTCTAAGCTGACACCAAGCGTGAGCTTCTCACTGTGGACTTATCCACAGTCGTCAGCAGTTGTTTCCCTGCCAGCTGCACAATCACTCACAATAAGCAGCCTAACTGTCTACAGATAACTCTGAGGGGTTCCCTTCGCCTTCCCGTGGAAGGTGGACACATGGACATTCAAGTGTTCAGATAAAGGCTCAATTCTGCATAAGCCTATAGGTGAGATACCAGGGCATTTTCCTTCTTCTCGCCTCAAATTTAGAGAGAAAGAGTTATCTCTTCTTAAGTTTAGATCTACTTTTTCATGGTAATTCAACAGAGGAAAGATAACTTTTCTAGTAAGTGGTTCTGGAGCAATTGCACATCAATAGGGAAAAAATGAATTTCAATCTAAAACTCATCAGTTAAACAAACAAACAAATAATTTAATTAAAAGTTGAGAAAGTTATGAGCAGACATTTCACCAAAGAGTGCTGAGCTTCCCAGTGCCACAGTAGCCAATTAAAGCAACAAGCACAACATCAAAGTGTTAAGTCTTTCTTAACTCTTACCATGACAGTGAAAAGAGGATACTAAAACTAGAGAAATTACTGATTCTCCTTTTTGCATTTTCCTCTACGGATCCATGCACGGGTTGAGGCTCAGTTGGTCAGTGAAGGTATGGGAGTCTTCTCACTGTGGAGAGAGCTCAGAACCAAAGTTCAGGCAGCTTTGTGGGCCATTGTTTTGCCAGAAGGGTGAGGGGAGAGCTAGGAGTAGAAAAGGGCTGGGCACTGAGTGAGTCAGGAAAATTATCTGTAAGGTCTGCCCCTTGTCCTTCCATAAGAGGGCCTCAGTAAAGGTGCCTGGAGAGGACTTCTGCCTGAGGACTCAGATATAAAGACCTAGCAATGAAGGCACCTGGGCTAGGAAGGCAAATATGTGAAAGAGTATGACCTGCCAGGGGGGTTTGAGCGCTTGACTGAAGCTCTGGTGTGAGGAGGACAGTTTCTGATGAGGACTGTCAGGAAAAGCCTCAGTAATGACAGTAATCAGACCTGAAAAATCAGTTTGTTAACCAGAAGCCCGACTCCTCAATTTTTATGATGATAGATGATGACTGTGTTGAGATAAGGCTGGTGAAGAGTTGGGGTACAGCATCGGATTTCAGAAAGAGAAAACAGACAGGCAAATGACTTAGCCAAAATAATAATAATAGCAGTAATAATAATCATAAAGAAGGAGGAGGAGGGGAAAAGAAAATTGGTTTACTGAATGAAATAAAAGAAGGCTAATAATACTGGAGGCTATTGATCAAGTGAGAGCTAGGCAAGGGGAAAATTGGAATGGCAATAGTCACTGCAGACATTGTTCACATAAAGGATCAAGATGGTTGGGAAGTGTTCTAAGAGCAATAGAAATCTATAAATGGCTATTAAGTAGGACAGGTACATACTTAACTTTGCCATTTTAAAAGGGACTCCAACTGCTTGTGGAAAGTGAATTATAGGCAAAATTAGAAATGGGATGGCCAAGAAAATAGTTCAAGAGGCATGTTGGTTCCTTAGAAGTAGGTAGCATAAAAAAAAAAAGAAAAGAATAAAAAAAAGGGGTTAGCTAAATCAAGACATGTTTTGAGTTAGAATTGATATTCTTATTTTTTTTGGTGCGTGAGATTAAAAGACAAGATAAGAATGATGACTGGTGTTATGGCATGATCAACTGAGTATGTGGAATATTTTTGTTTGGTTTGCTTTGTCACTGATGTTTGGGACAATGGAGGCAAAGAAAATTTGGAGGAAAACAAACATCTTATTTTGTTCTTTTTGGAAGATTAATATAGAAATCAGTAAGGCAAGGGAAATAGGCAATGATGGAAAACATAGCTCTGTAGTAAATATTGAATTGTAAGGAAATATTAAACATATATAAAAATATTGAATAGTTTAGAATAGTCTTATTTGACTTAGGACAGACAACTACCTAGTTTATTTCTATTTATAAGTTAAGAAATTTTAGACCACAGTTGTAGCAATGGATTAAAAATAAAAAGTGAAGATTGTGCCAGGTCTTCATTTATCAACGATTAAGTTCCTTATTCACTAGGGCAGGACATTGAATTTCTGTTAGATTTAAGACTCCCAGAATGACCATTTTGAGAATTAGTGCCAAACAGCAAGTGCTTCTTGTTATGAGGCATGTACGAGGACAAATTCAAGGTGTGATGTAGTAATTTTTTTCTAAGTTTTCCTTGTAGCATAGGCCATGATACTGTGCGAAGAAAATATACTAAATCATCCGTTGACTACCTTTTTTCATGTCTCATGAAAATAAGTACTTATAACAAACAAGATGTTCATCTTTGAGATATGTGTCAAATAGTTTTATGGAAGAAAGCTGAAAAACGATGAATTTCAAGGTTATGTTCTTCTAAGCTTATGTGGCTACTGATTTTTATTTTTATAGGCAATATTTTTTTATGGGTACTCCCACTAATTGGGGAAAAATTGCACAATAATTTAATGATGTATGTCTGAAAATCTAAAAACATATTCAATTTTCATAACAACCTTGAATGCTATATGGTTTAATAATTTTTGATTGATGAAGTATTTGAATCTCAGAGACGGTAGGCAACTTGTTCAATACCATAGAAAATATTCATGACAGGGTGTGGATTCACACCTAACTCGCAGGTTCTGAATCTCACATTCTTTCCACTACTCAATTTTATTTAATAATTAAAATAATAATAATGGTAATAATAACAACAATAATAATTTATTTCCAAGCTCATTTTTTGAATTGGATAGAATTTAAATTTCTTGATGGAAAATATTATTGTGTTGAATTTTTTCAATGAATATTTTTTTCTAAACATTTTCTAAAGAAAATTATCTTTATATGCAGAGCGATCTCCATGTATATATTTTCAGTGAGTGTGTGTGTGCACATGTGTGTGTGTGTGTGTCTATAAATAAAATTAATGACATGGTTAATACAATCTTCAAAATATTAAAATTTGTGGAAAATTTCATATATAATTTATTCCAAATGAATATGCAACTAAAAGGAATATATATATATANATCTCATTAAATCCTAATAACACACTGATAAGGTAAGATTATCATTAAATAAATCATATCAATAAAATAAGATTATTATTTTCATGTTGGAAACCAGGGGAGGGAAAAAATTCTTTGAGTAATTTGCTCAAGTTGAGGCAACCAGTAAATGTTTAAAGCCAGAATTTAAAACCAGGAAGTTTGAATCGAGAAATAGGGATCTTGAGAACCATGACACACTGCTTCTCTAGATAGAGTCCAGTTTTACCAACCTCTGAATGCTGTTTACTTACACACTTATATTATGATGTTGGGCTGATTATCTTACTGCCTCACTCAGTGAGATTATACATGCATATGTGTGTGCATACAATGGCAATGGGATAAACCTCAGAAAGCTGCAACAAGAAAATTGTTTAAAAAGAGTGAGTCAGGAATTATGCATTACCTGAATCAATCATTTATATGTAAGGGACTAGAATTCAAGAGTGTTTTCCTGCATCTAACTGGAAGTTATTCTTTTCACAGAAAGTATCAGTAGGTATTGTACAATTCTTGACATCCAATGGAAAAACCAGAGAATAAACTGACAACTTTCAGGTGCGGTACAGGAATGGATTAAATACAGAGTCACTTCTTAGATTCCAACATTTATTTACCTGTCAAGTAGTATAACAACAAAAAAGGCAAAGATCCTTAAGATGTGGACATTGAGCAGTTTCTAATGAAGTAACTGTGAACTCAATGTAATTGCTATTTACACTTCGGTAAAATGGAGAAATCTTTCCTGATGGTAAAGATTGTGAAATGCAAGGGGACTACAATGTGAGTTATACTAGGACAGGAACTTTTCCATTAACAACATGGGCTAGACTATCTCCAAATCTATAAATGTAGGAGATTAAAATATACTGAAATACATGTAGTATGAATAAAAATTGCCAAGGTGGAATCATTTATGTTAAGAGAACTAAAAAATGGATCTGTGAAGCGATAAAAAAGTTTGTCTTATACATGTTCCACCCAACATGTTTTTTCATGAACTTCTGAACTTCTGAGCTGTGCCTGAACTGTATCCTCTCCTCACCATGAAAAGCAGATCATGTGTCCGTTACTTTGAAAGGAACCAACCCATTTTGCCCACTGGCATCTTCATTTGCGTATTGGACTCAACCATTCCCTGCTAATTCAGCCAGAATCTTTCATTTACTTAAAGAGGACCAGATTGAGGACAGCACATGAGTTCCAAGACTTTGTGAGTACTGCTTTTCTTTCTTCTACCTGGAGCACTCTTTAGGTTGCTA
>NW_017732004.1:876511-877794 GCF_001890085.2 Hipposideros armiger | reverse complement strand
TAACACAGAGGACTAATGACCAAGCAATACTCAGAACTAAAAGTCCTATGCTTCAAAAGCTTCAACATTTTCATAATTTCCAGTAAAAAAACAAGATCAAGGGAATACATTTAGATCACTTACAATTTATAAATATGTGTACATTTTTTTAAAGTCTGTTTTCAAAATGTTAGCTTAAGCAGGTTGCATCTGAATCTTTGCTTCTATGAAAGAAACACCATATCCCTGAAGATACTGCCAATATAAGCATCACTACCAAAAATGTGAGGGCCTCAGGTGTGGCAGTTTCTATCCTTACCCAATTACTTCACCCTGGTCTGGCCTGTCCTGATAGCAGATGGTCTTGAGATTCTCGCAATGAACTACTGTCATCTTAATCAGATGGTGTATCCAATGTAGTAGATGCCATTCTAGTTATGTTCTCTGTGCTGGAGAAAATCAGAATAGTTCCCTGGATTCTGCTTTGCAGCTATCGAGTGCCAAATGCTTTTGCAGATAACAATAAAATAAGTTTAATTTTACCTCACGGTGTAGGAAGTATACCTTAATTGTTTTGTCTCTGTGCCAAAATAGTTCTCCTGATATATACTATAACTTACAGAGACTTTGAGGAATCACGCTGGTCCACTGAGTGATGAAATGATGTTTAGGGAACTGGCTAGGCAGAAAGTATAAGCTACACAGGATGCGTCTGTAAAACATCCTTGTCCTAGAGGGTGGGATGTATACACCATTACATTTAGAATCTTCCCATCTCCATCACCTGCTTCTATGGAGGGTCTAGTTGTCTAGAGTATATCAGGTTTCCTTCTCAAAAAGTAAGTCAATTAAACATAGCTTGTATCCCCAAGACAGTGCTTGATGGTCCCTGAGCTTTGTTGGAGACATAACTACATTCAATTTTGTGATTCTATGCTTCATTTCACTTACTGTTTAACATAAGTCTTGTTGGTAAAGACTGTAATTTAGTCCATAGATTACAGGTTAAGAAAGCAATTTTTAATAGATACGATGTGGACATTGCCTAAAGATAGATATGGTGACTGATGACATCTGGATTTTCACTCTTAAGGCGTTAATATGCTTAATTTCAAGTAATATGGTTGCTTGAAGGAACAAAATATTATACTATGCTTGAATGTGCTATTGCTTGCTGTCTACAGTGAGAGACTGTACGTAGGAAGAAGTCTGTGGAGGTTTTAGGGGCAGATATTTGGCCTAGTGCTGATTACTGCATATTGGCTCACTTAGTGTTGATTCTAGCTATCTATATTCAATACATC
>NW_017732004.1:871864-874241 GCF_001890085.2 Hipposideros armiger | reverse complement strand
CAACCCACTGCAGCAGGGGCTGCAGCCTACACCGTCGCAGGCGACTCACAGCAGCCCAGCTCCAGGTTGAGCTGTTGTTCAGCATTTTAGCTGTAGAGGGCAGTGTCACTGGCCCTCACATGTGGGATCCGAGCCTGGGCCCTCTGGCCTCCCAAGCCAGTTCTTAACCATCGCGCCACTCGGCCGGCCCCACTTAAAATTTTTAGATGCAATAATGGTAGATAGAAAGATGCCTGTATAAACCCATAAATAGGTCTTTTATAAAATGTAATTCACTGGAAACTGACTTAAGCTGTTTGTCTACACAGTTGACCAGCCTGCTGGGGGGAATCTTTGCTCAAATAATAAACGCCACAAACTTCCAAATGTGTTACAGTGAAGGAGTTCTCCTTAGTAGTTACTGTGTATTTGATACATCATGCTAAGCACATTACGTGCATTGTCTAATTAAATCGTCAACAATTACTCTAGGTACTAGATATTATTTCAATTATCTTGCCTCCTTGTACTTAGAAACTGAAATAATCCTGTCCACATGAACTTGTCTTTTCATGTACCCACAGAGATTAATCAGGACACTCAAAAGGGCATGTTTGGTTCCTTTCTTTAGCTTGACTTTCCGTTCTTATTAACAGGTAAAACAATGTACTTGCTCCCACCTGGAATCTCTGCTTCTGAAGCTGTAAGGCTGAGAAAGGAAATGGGCCCTCAGTGGGCCCTGGTGGTAGTGGCATACTGTATACAGAGGCTATAAGTCTCATCTACACTCTGCTGGGTTACAGGATCTTGGGAGGCAGCATATCTACCTGATGAATTTCATTTATTACCTTTCATTTAACGAAGGCAGTACGTTTTTTTGCTGCAGTTAATTTTGCCTGAGAGACAATTGATATGGCAGAGTCATGTTCACAATATGAATTGTTTTTTTCTCTATTCTCCTCCATTTTTTGTAACTCCTTTGTCTATTTGGCATCTCAAAAGAAGAACCCAGTAATGGATACTTCTTTTAATATGGGACTGTGGCCTGGTCATGTGGTCAGTTATCATCCCTTTCTGTATATAACTAACTCAGTCTGGTTTCCAGACAAGAAGTGTGCAAGACTCAGACGTCGGGAAACCATGAAGCCATATATCAACTCTGAAGAAAAATCTGCGTCCTGCATCTGTTGAGACATATTCTAATTACAATTGTTTATAAATGCCATACCTTATCTTTCTTTTAACAAATTGCACAATTCTTGACAAAATAAATGACATTATCTGTATGCTTCACAGAATTCCCCAATTTCATTAGTGTGTGTGTAAGACAGACAGAGAAAAAAATTGATAGAGATGATTAAATATTTCCAAAAGGGAGAAAGTTTTTGTATGGCATGGATATCCCTTCCTTCCTTGGTGATAATTAGGCTATTCCAGGAAGCACAATGACATTCTTGAAAAAAAAAAATCCTGTTTAAATCTTTTCAAAAGGGCAGTGAACCTAGATGATTCTCCCTGGGGTTAGTGCATGTCTAACTCCATTTTGCTAAACATTTTTTTTCGTCACTTTAAAGCTTTGACTATAAAGTAAAAAAATGTGCTAAACAACAACAACAAATGATTAATATTAAATTTAAACAAAATTGAAGGCGGAAAAACAAAAACAGTCTTTATGTAAGCTCCAAGGTGTCAGGCCTTCGAGGGCTTTTCTAGTTTTATGATAATTTGTACTACTGATTTTTATTTATTCTTTTTTTTTTTTTTTGAGATGAACGGATCTCTGAGGAAATTGTTAGTTATAATGGCGTTTCACTTTCATCCCTCCCAAGCTCAAATCAGCTTTCTAAGCTAATGACAACTTGCCACTTTGGTTTATTGTCCTGTGAAATGTCAGCTCTACTTTCCTAGAAGTCATGTGCTTATGACGAGTCAATGCTTTTACTCAGTGTGAAAGTTATCAGACCCCTTGATTTGGGTGCATGTGCTCATTAATTCAAAGCATCTAAACCTAAAGCGTAAACGTCCTTCTAACTGTTAATTGTATTATTGATTATTTTGATTATCTTGCTTGAAAATTATTTGTAAGTTTTAATTTAATAAAGTTTATACACACACACACATACACACACACACATACACACACACAGAGACCGAGAGGGTGCCAAAAAATGTACACACATTTTAAGAAAGGAAAAACCTATAAAATTGTAATACTCAATATATACTGATAACAAAAGATGAACACAAGTCTCATTTGACTTGTGCAATTATAAGAGGTGCTCAGCATCCAGACACTTCTGATTATGGTGAACTATTGCTTGGGCAACTTTGACCAAAGTGTTCACTTGTATACGTTTTTTTGGCACCCCAGTATATGAGTATGTGTGTGTGTGTGTAT
>NW_017732004.1:847201-866564 GCF_001890085.2 Hipposideros armiger | reverse complement strand
AGAGAGAGAGAGAGAGAGAGAGAGAGAGAGAGAGAGAGAGAGAGAGAGAGAGAATCTCTTTCTGTTCCTCTTCTTATAAGAACACTGATTCCATCATCATGAGAATCCCTACTCCCATCACTCTATATAAAACTATTTACTTCCCAAAGACTATACCTCCAAATACCATCACATTGGAAGTTCGGACTTCAACATATGAAGCTGGGTGGTGGGGTAGGCACACAAATATTTAGTCCATGATAAAATAGAATAATGTGCAACACACCACAAACTTTCAGATGGATGTTCTCACAAGCAGAGTAAAACTTTATCCAGATTCAAAAACCCACTGGACGCATAAGGGGACTGTAACCCTGTTGCAAGCTTCAGACATGTAGAATGGGGGCCATGGACCCAGAAGTGTGCTGGACTCTAGGAGCTGGGAACAGCCCTCAGCTTACAGCCAGAAGGAAATGTGTGTCTTTGTCCTACAGCCATAAGTAACTAAAAATGTATGCAAAACCTCAATGAGCAAGGGAATAGATTATTTCTTTGAAACTCCAGAAAGGAGATTACCAGCACCTTGAACTAAACCCATTGAGACCCTGGTGAGATAATCTAGAAAAACCTAGAGAATGGTAAGATAATAAATTTGTGCTGATTTAAACTCTTAAATTTATGGTGATTCTTTATGGTGGTCATAGAAAAGTCATACATATATTCACAGAAAAAATAAAATGTGGTAATCTATAAAAGATGCTTAATAATAAAATATGATGGTATTATTAGCAATGTTTAAGAAAATATTTTATTCATAAAATAAATACAGGGTCTTATGGAGAAAGCTATATCAGACAAGAAAGGACTTAGGAAAAAGACATAAATGAGAATTTTCTTTAGGCATTTTTATACTTCTATTCACTTTATCCTGAGGTATTTTTAAGCATAAGGTATATTAGTAAAGAATATAAGAATGGTTATATATTCACCATCCTGCTTTGCTACATCTTAAATATTGTAATATTTCCTTTATTATAATTTAAGTAAGTTTTCCAGATATATTTGAAGCCTTCAAACAAATTTCCCTCCCATATTCCCCTACATGAATTGCATCCTGAATGTGGTGTTTACTATTCTCATGTATGTTTAACATTTGACTAAATATGCCGTTATACATCAGAACTAGTATTAAATTTTAGTAAAACTTTATCTCTTTACCCATCACTATATTATTTGATGACATACATATTAGTAAATATGCTTCCATTTTGTTGATTCATGGTTAATAATATGGCCATACCATCTTCCACTGATAAACATTTAGAGGGTCTCTTCTGTCTCTCTTCTGTCTCTTCTCTCTCTCTCTCTCTCTCTCTCTCTCTCTCTCTCTCTCTCTCTCTCCATATATATTTGGTTACTGAAGACAGTGCTGCAATAAACATTCCCATACTTGGTTTTCCTTTTTTGGCACATAAAAAGGTGTGTCTATATGTTTACATAAAAGAATAGAATTGCAAACCAGTGATATACTTATGTTCATGTTACTAGATGTTGGTAAATTATTTTTCCAAGAGGTTTTATTATTTACACACCAACAGCAAGTATGAAAATTATCATTTTTCCAACATGTAATCATTTTATTTTTGTCATTTACTGCAAAAATGGGTGTTTAAAATTATGTTAAAATGTTTATTTCTTTGAAATAAATTGAGGTATGTTATATTTATTATTTTATTTTTATTCTATACATTGTCAACTCATAACTTCTATTCATTCTTTATTTTATTCCCAGTTGATAGATAGATACACAGGCAGACAGGCAGGGAGACAGATTCTGGACACGTATTATTTACTGTTTAGATGAGTTGCAATTGACATCTCTAAATACATTTTTTCTTTGGCTTTATCTGAGGTATATTTGTTGAATAGATGTTTTTAATAAAGGCAAGTCAATGCATCTGTTCTATAATAGTTTTTATTGTTTTGTTTTATTCTGTGAAACGTATTTATGGATGAGAAATGCAAGGTATTAAAATGAAAGTAGATTGCTAGACTCCTAGTCATCCTAGGGAGCATCGATTCTTGACTTGAGAAATGCAGTTACTTCCAGATTGCAACAAAACAAATATTATATGTTCTCTGTGGGCCACAGAAGAAACTGAGGCAGAAACTTCAGTGCATGCCTTTTTTAAAGAAATTAACCCATTAGTGAGAGCCATTGCCTATATCAAGGAAACTATAAGTGAGAGGCCACCTTGTTGGAGGCTCTCTGAAATACCTACAGAAAACACTCCACAAAAGAAAAAAGAAATCATTATTCAAAATATGTCATAACTATAAATAACCAGTGAAGAGTCAACTACCTCTGTCAATTATATTCCCGAGCTCTCTTGGTCCTCTCTTGTTCTGAATATCCTGAAGCCCAAAACAACAGCTAGAATAAAGAATAAGCTTAAGTGAGAAAATTAAAAACAAAAACATAAAACATGTTCACCTCCCGTGGTGATTTTTCAGGCTCCATTATGGATAGCCTTGAACTTCACTTAAATGAGTTCAGAGTTTTCTTATTTTCTTGGACTGTATTTTACTATTTGAACAACAGACTATGTCTTCTACTGACTTGCAAAAACAGACATCTCATCCTAGACGAGAAAAACAAGTTGAAAGAGTCATTTTGGAAAAGAATACAGTTGCTTTATGCTGACCCCCTATGTAGTTCAGCTCATTCAATAGGCTGATCTATATGCATGGGCCAGGAAGACCTCATGAAGTGGAACAGTCTTTCTGTTCCAAGCAGAAGGTTACCAGCATGTCTAATGGAGTTCTTTTAACTCTCTCAGGATGGAATTTCCATTGGGAATGAAGGGGTTATTTGAAGATACTTTGTTTCCTGCTACTTAAAACATGTGCTATAAAACAGATTTTCAAAATATTTCTATTGCTCATAATGCAACTTAGCATGAAATACATGAACAATGAGCTTTCCACATGAGCCATACCATATTTGATGTTACACTTAGTGGGTTCTGGGTATAATTAGTGAAATAATTTGTTATTAGTAGAATTTTGTTTGTATTGTCACCTTCTATTGAAAACATATTAAGTGTACTACTTCTATGTTTTGCTGCACAGAATTATTTCAAAATAGATCAATGCTTTTGTGTCACTTTTTTCCTGAGTGTCTGCATGTATCTTGGATCAGCAAAAGAACTTAGTTGGTCCTCAAATGTCCTGATAATCACTTTAGAATGTGTAAACGGTACTTCTGAGGCCAAGTGTTACATCAACTTATTTATGAGACACTTTATGTTACCACATTAACTAGTGATTATTTCTGCCAATTTAAAAAAATCTCACATACCTTTGGAGAAAGCTCACATCTATAACAAAAATGCCATTTTTGATAATATTATTGTTGTTTCTACAATTGCTCTCTTTTCTTTTTTCTTGGATGTTGTATTCACTACTCTGAATGTTTCCCATGAAATAGGCGATACAATTTCATTGATAACTTGGTAATAGCAACATGTTAAATATTTCATAGTAACAACTATTTTGGTTCCTGCCACCAAGTAAAGAGATAAACAAATTCTCTTCAGGTGGCCTTTCCCATGATGTACAGTGTGGATGTGAGGCATTGGCCATCATGCTTAGACACAGAGTACAAATGTTGAAAAACATGCCTTGAGTTTTTCTGCTGACACACATTTCAGGTCACACAGTTCCCTAATGAATGAACATCAATCTTTCTCTTCTCTTTGTCTTCTCATGTCTTCTTCTCTACTGGTTTGTTGGTTTCTACTACATGTAAGACCTTACTTTGTCTCTCCAGCCATGAGAGACATTAGAACTCTCAGGCCTAATGTGAATTAGAAGAGATATGACATTCTGCTGACTTGAGTAGGCAAACACACATATATTTTCTGCTAATGTTAATTGTCCCATATCATTATTAGAAGGCATATATATATGCAATGATATGAAGTATCCATATCTTATGCTCTAAAAGTTTCTACATTACAAAAACAAACCAAAACTCACCAAACCCAAATTCTAAGGAAGTGGTCGTGAGAAAAAAAAAGTTATCTAAATGAAGATGGGAGAAATTTCTATTTGTCATTAACACGTAGAAATGGCCCTATCCAATTGATAGTACTATGAGTAGAAGGTAACATTTCTTGGAAACTATCATGCAATTAATTTATTTCAATTTCTTTAATATCAAAACTGGAAACAAATCCTATATACAAAAATGTAATATAATTAAGTAACTATGATATGATAGAATTATATCCAGCTCTCAGTGTGTACTGCATTTGAATGGAGAAAAATGACCACAATGTTATCTATATGAAGGAAACTAACAAAAATCTTCTTAATATAATAAAACTTTTGGTAGGAAAAATTGTGTTTCTTGGTGTCTCATGAGGATTTTAAACCAAATTTCCTACTGTACACAGATATTTGTTAAATTTCCACTCTGTCTTATTATTCTATATTCCCTCAGTCTACTTAATGTAAAATAAAAGTGATGCTGTTTTTATTAAATAATAAATTTAATGATCAAGTAACTAAATAGAGAAACGAAAAGTAAGTTGGCACACAACTCAGAAAAAACATAAATTATACCTATTCCACTCTTTATTGAAATATTTGCAGTTTTTTTTAATTATTTCAAACACAAAAATATGTAATTAATCATAAATTTTGCTGAGATAAACATAATTCACTTTCAAAAACAAATTTGATCCATTTTATTACTTGTCCTTTTCAGGGAATAAAGTCTACAAGGTATATTTAAACTTTGGGTGCAAATGGCTATATATATTTATATGTTCATATATATTTTGAGAAGTGATCACATAGAACACATGTGTATGTGTATTAAATTCCATTAATTCCAATTATTATCAAATATGTATTGTACCAGGCCATGTTTGCTTGTGTCTCTCATAAATAGATTGGTGATATTTTATTTTTAACATAAAATATAATGGGAGCTAGAGGTGGGAAAATGTACATGACAATAAAATAAAGACTGTAAACAAAAATTTTGGACAAGGGTTGTGTGGACATTTCTAATATATAATTGCATGTATTAGACAAGTCTGGTAAATAGTGATTTGTAAAAAATAACATTTAATGCTTATTTAAAAAACATCTAGGATATTTTTCTCTGTTCATTCTTTGAATTCTGGCAGTATTTTTTCACATAACTTTATGATCATAAGACGCCTTCCTGTGTTTCAGGTATCTTATTCATAGTAAAGACAGGAAGAATTAGGTAATTGCAGCAAGAACTCATTTTCTGCTCAAATCTGTCCCTTTTACAATGCAACAGAAACTTTCGTCAAAGCTCTTTTATGACCTCATTAGGATGTAATTGCCTATTCAGAAGCCTGAGTGGAAGGAGAATAAAAGGGAAAAGGATTGGGATAGAAGGAAACTGTGTGTGCACACACAAGCTCGTGTGTATGTGCAATTACAAAGGATAAGTAAAAATGTATATTGGTTCATGTATCTACCTAAATAAGTCAACCTCAATGTTACATATGCGAAGAAGGAACAATATATCTATTTTATATGATATTATATGTGTTTTTATGAAACTTTATGAAATGTATACATCTTACTTTAATTTTGGGTAATTTATAAAATGTAAGAAATTTACTATAGCTTTATTTAGCATAATGATTTAAACTACCATACTTTATTTTAACACTTTTCTCATTATCATGTAATGAATAGCATCAGTTTAAAGCTGTTTTTATTTTTAATATTATAATTTGTTAATTATTATTATGTAAGTTAAGAAAAATAGGGCTATGTTTTGTTTTATGCCATGCTATATGATCACCATTTACAACAGTGCCTGTAATAAATAAGTATGTCTTGGGTGAATACATGAATGAATACAAGCATATAAATAATTATCTGTTGCCTGGACCTTATTATTAGTATTAACAGTGTTATCCATTTCTCATTTAATAATAGTTCTATAACTTTCTTTAATCTATAACAGTAACCAAAGGTCACTAGGAGTAAAGTTTTTGAAAATAAATAATAGAAAAAGAAGAAAGAAAAGAAAGCAAACAGTTACATTTAAAAAAAACTCTGATTAAAATAAAAACTTTTAAAAATTTGTCACCCCAGTAAATTTAAAAAAGAAAAACATATATAGGGAATTAAAAAAAATCAAATTTATGTATTTAAAATTTTTACTCTGATGAAAAGCCATATACATTCAGTAAAAGGTCAGTTCATTAAACTGATTATATGGAAGAGAAGACAGTCATATTTTGATAGCTTACATAATCTTTTATGATAAATAGTGCATTGTAATAACATTTTGAATTATTGTGTTGCTGACAATCTGTGCAAACCTTTGGAAGATAACTCAATGTGTCTCCTATCACCACTGAAGGCTAATATGAGAGATAATATTTCATAGCTCTATAAATGTAAACGCAAAGTAATAATTAAAAGAAAATTTCAGAAATATATTTAAAAAATTTTTGCTGACAAGATGATAGTTTTCATTTAATTCATGTCCTAACCAGATGCCTTTATAAGATATACACACACATGACAGCAAGAAAGAGCTGAATGCCTGCAAAATATTATCCTCTCAAACAGAATGCATCGTTCTTTTAAAAAACATTTCTGTATTTCATATTTGATGCTGTATATAATGAACTTGTGTTAGTACTTAAAATACAGAGGAATAGTATATGCAGAATGACAGATTAAAGAAAAATAAACACTACTAATAGCAGATATGTAGAAAACAGATACAGGGCACAGAATACATAACGTTGTAATGTCTATGAGAGAAAAGCGAACAGAAAATATGAGAAATCTTCCATAAATAAAGGCTTGAGTTTTTCTTCATGATAATGCTGTACAGTGGCTTAGACAAAATTATTGAAAAAAGAAACAGGTCTAGAACAATGTGGAAGTCATTTCTGAATCCCATGTATGAAGAGGGATGTTTAGAACGTGTGTACATAGATAGTGGTCCTTACAAAGGAAAGATAATCGAACTCACATAGGATTACATCTTTAAAAAGTAAAACTAAGAACTTAATGTCATAACATTTTTGTTTTTATTAAAAAATCATTACTAATGTATAGAAATGTTGAGAGAATTATACAAAGAACTTTTTCCTTCATCTTGTTGAAAATAAGGATCACTTTGTGTGTTCTATGGTTCTAATGGAACCCTCAGAATACTCTGTTTTGCAGGTGGATAGGGCCTGTCAGCCACAACTCCCATTTTCTACAGCCATTAATCCATTCCTTTTCAATAGGTCATCGAGCAGGTGCGACATCAGACAGTTGTCATGTTAGTTGACAAACACCTGCCCCAAATTTTTGAATGCATCTTCTCTCCTCATGTTTGAACTTGAAAGTAAAATAGGTTCTCCAGTTTACTTCTTGCAGTGCTCAAACAGTAATTGAAAAACAGGAGCTGATTTGGGCACCTGATGTGCTCTGAGAAACTTGAGAAACTTGCTCACGATGTCCCAAGTTTCTGACTTGAGTACTTCCTTCCCACTAGATCAATTCTTCCTCCATAATCCATTCATCACTGGTGTCTACTACTCACTGACTGGAATCTCTGTTCTTGTTGACACACAAGCAAAGATTTTTCTTAGAAATCATTCATCAATGCTCCTTCTTGCTCACCACATCTCTCTGCCCCAAATTACTACTTAACCAAATCCCATTGATTTCATATCCTCAATAGGTGATGAATTCATAAGTTATATCATTTTGTTCACTATCCTCTATAGTTTGTCTATTGTAGAAAATGGTAAAATGTAGACACTTAAACATTGAGTGAAAGACAGTTAAGAGTAAATTTAGATAAACGAAATACTACTTTAAAATTTCCTTTTTAATTATGTCAAGTTCATAGCCTATGACTTTAAAAAATAAGCCTAATAGAGTACTAAAATTATTTTGTGAGATTTTTATTAATATTATTTTTATTTGGGCTAGTATAGTCCTTGAAGTTAGAAACTATTTTTTTTTTACCACTTTATATGCAGTGATAGCCAGATTGTTTTTCGAAGAGAGTTGCTTGAGTTAGTGATTGAATGCTCATATGAATACAGAGTAAATTTATACACACTGATTCATAATTACATAAGGATGAGATGGATGTAGGAATATGGCATTCTACTTTTAAAATTTCATTTGTCATTAAAATCTTAATGGAGAATAAATGTTGATGTACTCTACTGGGTAGTGTAATTTCAAGTCTTGGAACATTTTACTGAATAGTTTTGTTTTCTTATTTGATAGATGGCCATATGTTGTTTTTCATGAAACACTTTTTGAAACTCAAACACTGTAATCCATATTAAAAAAGTGTATAAATAATTATAAATATGAACTACCTGACTTTTTTTTAACTTTTAAGTATAAATAATTATCAATGTGAACTACTTTTTTTTTACACTTAAAGAACTGAGAGTAAATGTACTTATATCTATATGAGTTTTTCATCTAAAATGCTTAGAAATATCAACCACATGGTCAATCAACTAAAACAAAGGAAGTCCTAAATCACACCATATTATCTTGTATATTTCTCAACAAATAAGAAGAAATGTCTTGAATATGTCCTTATTTTTCAATATTGCCAATTAATTTTAGGATTATAAAAGACTTAATTTTATAAGGAAAAAAATGCACAATAAGGCAAAAAGACTTTTCCACAAATGATACTGATTAAATTTCATATATAAAAATCCCTTCTGTTAGGAATACAAA
The DNA here is from genome assembly GCF_001890085.2 of Hipposideros armiger. Classification (NCBI taxonomy): domain Eukaryota; kingdom Metazoa; phylum Chordata; class Mammalia; order Chiroptera; family Hipposideridae; genus Hipposideros; species Hipposideros armiger. The sequence goes on along the minus strand of NW_017732004.1, from coordinate 857,804 downwards.
TCTATAACTAAAATTATTGGCTATACTAAAGAGTATCATATTGTTTTTTAATTATACAAGAAAATTATATGTACCACCTAAAACCCATACATGACACACACATACACACACACTCTCTCCTCTATCTATCCATCTTTCCCTTGTAATTTAAATGTACATAATAAGGTATGTGGACTGAATTTGATCCTAGAATTCTACTCTGTAGGTAGAGTACCACTTAGATTATTATGTGCACTCATAAGTGGTTTTGTGATACATTGTTATATGTACTGGATAAAGCAGTAATCCCCTGAAAGAAAGATCTACCAGGAGAATAAAAAGGATGAGATTGTATTCCAGGGAGACATCTATAGGACGAAATGTAATGACATTATTGCTGTCACATGGGCAGGATAAAGATTAATATTGATGGAAGTATTATTGATTCAGGTGAGTGGAAAGTGTTTTTTTTATATATTAAAATACTACAGTAAAGGAACATTAGTAATTTTACTTCATGCACTATAATTGCCTATTAAAATATTTACTATCTCATTTATTAGTTAACACAGTTCTATTAACATATAGAAATACATCACTTTCTGATTACAGACCATGTTTTGCATTTTGGAACTTTCGTTATTCATTGAGTATAATACCATTGTTATTAATTTCCATTACTTATAAATATATTTTATACATAATCTTATATAATTCCTATAACAAACTAATGAGATAACTATTCACAAAAGAGGAACTTCTAGTTCAATATGGGGACTTTCTCCCAAATCACACAGCTTTTGGGTTGTAAGTGAGTTTAATATTTTAGGCATGGAGAATTAGTAGGCAGTTATAGCAGCATGACTACATTGTTTGGCGGTAGAAACACCATAGTCAGATGTGGTATACACAGATTGCGAAGGAAAAAAACAACACCCAGTGTGGGTTTCAATTTCCTTCATCTCTACACATGACTCACTTTGGGCTTTACTAAATTCTGGGCTTCAAGATTCAGAGCTATCTAGGGGAACTTTCCTGTGTGGAGCTACTCAGAGGGGGTTCCTTTCTCCCCTTCATGAATAAATATGAGCCAACCAGTTATGTTTACTTGTGAAACAGTTCAATGTAAGCATCAAAGTGAAAAATAAATGTGATGAAATGAAGCATACATTTTAGTGGCAGTGTTTCATTTTTCTATCACATTTTTGTTTTGTTTATTTTAAATAAAACTGGATTTATTTACTCTATGTTAATAGAAAAACTCTCTAAAGAACACAATTACTTTTCATGTTTTGATGATGGTTGTTAATATAATAGCAGTGCTTCATCAGTGAAGCAAGGTACTCAAAGAGAATTCCATACCACCTGCTGAAATGGCACGTTTTAATAAACAAACTTGATTTCTGAGTTTGGATCCTTAGAATCTTCCTCGTAAATTTAAAGTATAATGTCTACTTCCTTCTCAAAAGCAGTTTGATATTTTTAAATTATATTGAATTACCACCAATGCCTAGAACAAATACAGCTATGCTTTCATTTTAAGAAATTTCACTTTTTTTTTTTTTTTTGGCTTGAAAGAGCTCAACTTGGAAAAACCAACCATTTCATTAAAAGACATGGTAGTTTTGAAATAGTTTAGAAATTACATTGTGTACTCTTCTTCATTTCATGTGAACATAGAAGTAATATATTTCTATGGGTAATGGATAATGGATATAATGATGATGATGAATGATGAGATGAAAGATTATGAGATTTATACATTTTAGGGGGTAAACAAAAATTTAAGATACTGAAAATTTTTTTTTTCCTGGGGAATAGTCTATGGAGCACCTCATGTGACTAATCTGGAAGCAAACACTTCCAAAATGAATTAACAAGAACAACAACAACATATATATATATATACAGAGAGAGAGAGAGAGAGAGAATTTAAGGAATTAACTTACAGGGATGTAGGGACTGTCAATCCAAAACCTGTAGGGCAGGCCAGAAGGCTAAAAACTTAGATTTCTTTATTTGCCTTTGCGCACATTTTCTTCTCTTTTCTATGAAACCTCAATTTTTGCTTTTACAGCCTTAAAAGATTAGATGAGGTCTACATGTATTATGGAGAATAATCTGCTTCATTTAAAAGTCAACTGTTTGTAAATGTTAATAACACACACACACACACACACACACACACACACACACACTACCTTCATAGGAGCATCTAGACTAGTGTTTTACCAAACAACATAGCCTAGTCAAGTAGATGCATAAAATTAACCATCCCATTTCTATAACACTTTTGCCGCCTATGGCACAATTTTATTTCTTTGATGACATAGATTACCTTCTTTATTCCTATGCTTATCTGGCATTATATACATTTTCTTAAATTTTAGTACCACTTCAAGTTACCTTTCACTTTTCTATAAGTTTGTATTTTTCTTATTTATTTTAGGATTATCTTATATTTTCTTAATGTAAGGTCTTTTTCTTTAAGTTATACACATATTCAAAAATGCAGTCAGCCACATTACATGTTGTGTTGTCACTATTTTAATGGTATCTGTTAAAGAACACTCATTCTTCATTTTTTATGGGTATTACTTTAAAAGGCATATTTAGGCAATATCACCAAATGGTAAAAATAGGAGTATATTTTCCTATATTCATTTCATTTTACCTTTCATTTTTTATCTACAATTTACCTGGAATTGATTTTGTTTATGGGATGATAACATTGTCATGTTGCCCATTTCCCTGATATTGATAACCCAATTGATCCAACACAATTTGATAGATTTTAATTTCCTCAATGTTTTTAATGCCAATAGAGAAAAACAAAGAGTTCCTTATGCATGCATTATTTCTATTGGTTATTTTGATAATCTTTGCACAATATCAAGATGTCTTGATTTCTATATTGTCATAAATTTTTTTCCTTGAAATTATATGTTGGTATAACACATGCTAAATCGTTCTTCAACTTGATAATATTTCTAGTTATCAATGTTGCTTTGCATTTTCCTGTAAATATTAGACTGGCCTTCCTGTTTTCCACAAAAATGGAAAATTGCGTTTAACCTAACCATCAACATGGAATGCACTGGCATCTTTACACCTTAGAGTTATTAGGACTACTCTTCCTATCAATATTTAGCATGTATTTTTTTCTTTTAACAATGCATATATTCCTGTTCATTATAATAGAGTAAATTATATGTAAGTAATCTTTTCTGTATTTTTTAATTGAATGTATTAAGATGCATCATGTTGTTTGTTTGAAATTGCTGCTTGTTCTCACTGCTTTATAATTTCCCATTGGGTAATTAAATTATATTTTAAAAACTACCCACTTGATGGGAAAAAAGAAAAACTGAGCTACTATCCATACTATCAAGTACAATGTGAGTTGTATGTCCAAACAAATGTTCCTAATCAGATAACTTTTATATCAATCTTTGAGTGACTTAATCTGGGCTCACACTTACAAATCTTATGAAATATTTTTCTCTCATAAATCTTCCTTGCTTATTTTATGTAAATTTGGTCTGATTTCAAAATACATTTATGAATTCCTAACATTTTAGCTTCTATTAGACTCTTGTTTAAATGATATTCTTAGATTGATAGAATGGTAATTTATAATTTGTTACTTGACATTACAACCAATTTTAGTTAGATTGCTGATAGAGGTATTTACTCTCTCCATTATCTAGATCTAGTATTCTGAGCACTTCTCAATCTTTGCTCTATTTTCTGTTAGCACATTAAGATCAGGCAATAATTATAATATATTTCCAAATACTCATTACAAATCTTTCTCCTCTGTTCTTGTCATACTTTGGTATTGCTACAGTGTATGCAGTGAAAAAAAGAAGGTAAAACAAAAATCTGTGTTAATTATTCCTGGTAATTCTCTGTAAATCATTTGTTATTTAATATATTATCAAAAAATCTCATATTTGAATGCACTGTAAAATGTAGAAAATGAGCTTGCTTATTTAGCAGTATAACCTGATGTCAATCTTTAAAATATTTGAGAGTATTAAATTTAACAAGAAGGGAAAGGGGAATAAAAAACCTTAAAAGAAGTTATTTTAATAATTATTAAACATTTTACACACTCACTTTTAATGAATTTTAGCCTGTTTTACCACTATGAATATTTTATTAGTTATTTTTAATAGTACAATGTACATATCTTTTAGTTAAAGAAACCACAATTAGACATTTCAAATTACTCAAGTAAAAAACAAACTCAATCACATATAGTATTAAAACATTTGTTTCATAGTCTAAATCCATACCAAGTTTACTCAAATACTAGAAACTACATTATTGTGAGAGCCAATGGTATAAATCTAATATAAAATTTCTCCTTTACCTGGTTTTATCATGCTTACTCTTTTCCTTTACTACATTTAAACTTGAAGATGCCAAAATAAATTAAAAAGTCAAACACTGTCTAACATTACAACATATCCTCAAGAAAAACAAAACTTTTACCAAGGTAGAAATGGGTGTTGTGATTTGCTGGATGTTATAATTTCTATAATATATTTATAGGAATCATTTTTGGCATTATTGTGTTATTTTCTCAGGTATAAATCTTTGATACTACTTGAGGTATTGAATCATGGAGAATTGCAAATTCTGTTCTCTTTGTGACACATTCCTTTGCCTGAAACTTAATGTTTGTGAGATTTCAATATTTCTTATAATTTTCAGCATGATTTAGCTGTTATAATAGAGTAGGTATTCAGCAATGAAAAGTCTTCCAAAACACACGATTTTCTTATTTTTCTCCAAGGATATTACTTTGTGGTATTTTTGTTTCTTTCAACATTTTAATTTTACCTTATAAACCTGCCACAGTACACACTTGAAAGCAATGTTGAAATTTATATATGCATTTTATTAAAAAGAAAAGATTTAAATGCACAAAGGTAAATGCCTAAATTGCTGAGGTAATAAGAAATTACCATATTCACTTTGTTCAGTTTTTCAAAAAATAAAATTGCTCTAATTACTCTGTAATTCTTTCAATTATACTGAATATCAGTAATATTTATAACAATTGTTATTTTTATGAAATATTTAATGTGTTATATCCAGAAAAATATTGTCTTTAAAATTAATATATTTTGTTAATGGCAGTTTTGAGGACTTTGTTTCAGCAGGTATATTAATTATGTATATGAAAGAAATTGTGAGAATGAGGTTTATTTCAAAAGTTTATTGGTAGTAATTTATTTTTTAATGGTCATATTAATTACTTGGAAAATATGATGCTATTTTGACTAATTCTTATACTTTCCCATTGACAGTGCTATTTGCATTTGTAATCAGTGTTGATCTTAATTGTATTAAATTATCTTTACCCACAAACACATATTTACTGAGATGGAGAAACAAAACATCTCTAATGATATGTGAGATATGCACCTGATGTAGCAGCACCCATAATACTATGATATTTATTTTATACTTTGTTATTTTATATTTGGGGATATAATCTAAGACTTTTTTACTTTGTTGCTCTAGCTATGGATTCTAATCTATGACCCCTTCCAGTTGGGTGAATGGAGAACAGCATTAAAGCCTAAGTTCTGGGTGGTAGGTGTGCTCCTTGCTATTGGATTCCTGCTGTTTCTAGACTCTCAAATGATTGGGCAATACAATATGTATGTAATATAATGTGCATATACACATATTAATATTACTACATTAACCATCTGTATGTATATTAACATACTAATGAGTCAAAGTCTAATCCATAATTACATGGATAAGGGCTGGCCGAGTGGCTCAGTTGGTTAAGAGCTCACACTCTGAGCAACAGGGTTGCTGGTTGGGTTCCCCCGCCAAGCTGAGCTGCTGCTGAGCTGCCAACAGGTGGCAGGATGGCTCAGCTAAAAAAAAAAAAAAATTCATAATTACATGGATTAGTCTAGCCTCCACTCTTTTTTTTTTTTTTGGTAAATCTTGACACCAACTATGAAAAACCTAGCTCTTACCAATGGCCATCCATTAAAAAAATTGTTCAATTCTAGTATGCGTGTATAGTTGTGTGAGAATTGTTAGCTCATACCCCTACAATAAACATATATAGCAACTAGATTACAGTGTTCATATATAATTATTTTGTTTAGTCTTAGAATCCATTCATTTCCAAAGTTACTTATGTCAGCACTTCCCCCATCCTCTTCAGTGAGCCTATATATAAAATTAACACAAGTAAATTTATATATAAATACTTTAGAAAATAAAATTCAATTTACAAGTTTAAAAGTACATAAATCATTTTTAAGGAATATAATTAAAATAATAAATGAAAGTGATAATATATACAATTTTATAAAAAATGTTAAAAATTGTGTAAAATTGAATTATTAATTGAGTTTTGGTTTCTATTTGTGTTATCTAATATTTGCACTGCAATAGTAAACATAGTGAGTATTTTATTTTTTTCTTGAATTTAACAGTTAATTTTTTTTTTTTTACACACCAATTCACTAGCTCATATAAAAGGGAGGAAAGACAGGTGATGGAGAGAGGAAGGAATTAAAATATTAGGGAGGGCTCCTTTTACAGAAAAAACACACTTCATTCATGTACCTGAAATATTGATGATCACCATTTTGAAGATTTTAATGCAATAACTAAATAGTGAAATAATTATAAATGGAAGCTAATAGAATAAATGAAAAGACAGTAAGTTATAGGTTATTCACATTGTTTAAAATTATCACCTCATAAACTATTTTTTAATAACAGAGGAAAACATAGCCACCGGCTATGAAGAGATCAGGCATTATCATCACCCAGGGAAAAAGTTAGTTTTACTTTTTCAACATAAACTGGCATACTGTCCCAGCTAATATGATATAATGAGAATTACACAACTTTGTGCATTAGTTACTGTTACCAAAAATGTGTAAAAAGACTAATTATAAGAAAACATTAAGATATTTTGAAAAATACTACAAAAATGAATGCCAAAAAGTCAATATCATAAAAACAGACAACGCTAATAATGGGTGCTTTCTGTTTAAAGAAGATGAAAGAAAGACAATGAACACAATGAGTAACCTCAATTATTTCCATATACGGATGAGAAAATAAAATGGAATCAACAATCTAAAGGAGTCACTTAGAGTCAGGAGGCTATTAAGGATGTGAGGCCTATTCACATCTTGTGCCTCAGTTCTTAGACTTGCTAAACCTGTTGCTAAACTCAGCTCAAGGCCAAGCCATAAACCTCCTGGAACAACAACTGCTACATGGGCACATGGACATTACTTCCTTCCTAGTTTTTGCCTTCCTTGTTTGCATATTGAAACTAACACCCTGTTAAACTAGTCAGCAATCCTTTATTTGCATGAAGGGATTACATTTTTCGGTTTTCTTACAGAGAGCACTTTGAGTTGCTACTTGAATTTGCATCTATCAGATTGCAATTATTTGCTTAAATAAATGCTTTTTGTTTTGTATTGCAGCCTGCATGTTATCATTGGCTAAATATGCATGCATATACATATATATGTGTGTAAATACATATATGTATATATGTATATGTATATATTCGAATACACATAAACACATAATTACATATATATGTAATTTTACATATGTTCCTAATCAGATCTTATATTTATATATACTGGAGGTGCCAAAAAATTGTATACAAGTGGACACTTTGGTCAATATTGCTCAAGCAGTAGTTTGCCATAATCAGAAGTGACTTGGGCCGGCCGAGTGGCGCGATGGTTAAGAACTCGCTTGGGATGCCAGAGGGCCCCGGTTCGGATCCCACATATGAGGGCCAGTGACACTGCCCTCCACAGCTAAGATGCTGAACAACAGCTCAACCTGGAGCTGGGCTGCCATGAGTCACCGGCGACGGCGTAGGCTGCACTCCCGTGGCAGTGGGTTGCCATGGGCTACCGTATGTAGCCAGCAGCCAGCGTGAGCGGCCAGCAGCCGCAGTGAGCGGCCGTCCAGAAGCCGGCGACTGATCTTCCTCGCCAGAGAAGAGCGCAATGATGGCCCCAACTTGGGCCAGTGAAGCAACATCCTCCACAACTAGATTGAAGAACAAAACGACAGCAACTTGTCTGTTCCCCTTCCCCCAATTCCCCAGCACTGTTCCCATTCCCCCAATTCCCCAATAAAAATCTTTAAAAAAAAAAAAAGAAGTGTCTGAACGCTGATCGTAACCACTTTGTTTTTTTTTTTTTTTAAGATAATGTCTAATAATACATGGGTTAAATAAAAAATTGAGGAAATTATTATAAGGACAAATTAAGATGAATTAACTAAATGAAAATTACAAGCACATATAAATAGTTGTATGATGCAGCTAAAAGAGTGCTTACAGAATAATGTATAGTGTGAAACTCCTATTTTAGAAAAGAAAAAATACCCAAAGCTAATAACATAAGCTCCCATTTTAATAAACATGAAAATAGCAAACTGAATCCATAAAAAACAGAATAATGAAATAATTAAGATAGGAACACAATACACAGAATAGAAAATTTAAAATAAATCTACTAGAGAAAAATAAATTAATAAAAAAGCTGGTTCTTAGGTAAGATGGATAAACATACATTCTAGTCAGGTTTATGAAGAAAAAAGATGAGAAGGCAAATATTAGCAATGTTAAGACTGAGTGAGGGAACATCACTACAAATCCTGCAAGCATTAAAAGTATTATAAACATAATATTAACAAATGTATGCAAATAAATTTAAGAACTTAAGTGAAATAGACAAATTTATTGTCAGACAAAAGCTACCCAAGTTCCCCCAAGAAGTCATAGGTAATCTAAATACCTCTATAGTTTTTAAGAAAATGAATTTGTAGTTAAGTTTTTCTAGTAAACCACCAGGCACAGATGACTTTACTTGTGAATTCCAGCAAATATTTAAAAGATAAATAATGCTAAGCATACACGCCTACAGAAACTGACAAAAACAAAAATACAGAGGGTGCCAAAAAAAAATGTGTACACATTTCAAGAATGGAAAAAAAAACTATTAAAATTGTAATAATATATACTGAAAACAAAAGATGAATACAAGTCATGTGTATACATTTTTTGGCACCCCTCCTCCCCCAGTATATTGATTTCAATAACTATTCAAGTACAACTGAAATTCAATACATTTTAGAGACACGAGAGAATGACAGCTCACTAAATGTCAGGTTTCTGACACATTTCTGCCTCCCATTTTCTTTTTGTTTTTTTCAATTCTGTCTCTCCTAGTACTTCCTTCTGCCTCTTAGAAGAAATCCAACTTGTTTTCTTGTCTGTTGCTGTTGTTTGATGTTTGTTACAATTTTATAATCATTAGAATGATTGCCCAACCATTCTTCTGGCTTGGTCATCCCTTTATTATCTTTACTCTCTTTTACAATCCAGTTGTCAGATTATCCCTCCAAATAAATGCTCTAGTCTGTAAATATAAAAATTTCAGTCTCAACTAGATATCTTCCTAAAATTATCAAATCTAGAGAGAAGGAAGAAGGAAGGGAGAAGGAGGGAGGGGTGAGAGAGTGAGAAGGAGAATGACACTGATTCAATATTCTGCCCTTTATATTTGCATGTCATATGAATCTGATATAAACTCATATTTCCACTGCCTAGTAAAGAGATAAAAAGGAAACCTACCTTCAATAGAAATATTTAAAACTTTTACATATAGTATATTATTTATAATTATTTATGTTATATATTCAGAGTTAAATGTACTCATTTGTTGTAGGTTTTTATTTTCTATGTGTTGTTAATCTTTGATATTCTTTTTGGGTCGCAATTGTTGAAAAATATTATATTTTCAGTTATTGTTTACAGATTAAAGAATGCTCTGTGTTTATTGAGGCAAACCAATTCTCATGTCTATTCAAAACACCATTTTTTTCTTCATTATACAGGTCATAACTTCTAATGTTCTACTTTACCTGAATGAAACAGTTATAATTGTATTCTGTGATAAATGTTAAAGCATTAAAAAAAATGACAAGAAAAAACTTCCCAAACTATTGAGGCTTAAAAATTTACTTTGGGGATTTTTGTTTTGTTATCTCATGACAACTCCAGATGACTAATGTGTCAAATAATGGTGATGCTTAGATCTCTGGAGTCATATATTTAACAAACAAACTATGTAATCAGCCCTCTAACGTACTGGTTTGTGTTGTTTGTTTTATGTGATTGCCTTGGTAGTTTACCATTATTGGATGGCGTAGCTTATCCAGTTTTGAACAGAGAGTTGCATTTAAAATAAGTTTTTTGATTATATGAACAGGAAAAATAAAGCATAACTAAAAACAATAAGTATTTTAAACATGGTAATATATTCAAAATCTACAAAAAATTAAACATATCGCAGTCAGAAAATATACTTTTATTTAAAGCACAGGCAAATGTTCAAGTGGCCTGAATGATCTCTCTTCACTAAATTGAATCTTGTACTTTTTTTTTTTTAAATATTTTTATTGGGGAATTGGGGGGGATGGGAACAGACACATTGCTGTCATTTTGTTCATCAGTCTAGCTGTGGAGGACGTTGCTTCACTGGCCCAAGTTGGCACCATCATTGCGCTCTTCCCATGCGAGGCAGAT
>NW_017732004.1:840829-847021 GCF_001890085.2 Hipposideros armiger | reverse complement strand
GCATCTTAGCTGTGGAAGTTAGTGTCACTGGCCCTCGGATCTGAACCGGGGCCCTATGGGGTCCCAAGCCAGTTCTTAACCATCGCGCCACTCGGCCGGCATGAATCTTGTTCTTTTTAAAAGTCTACCACCTATTGCTTTTTATTTTTTTTTTTAGTTAAAAAAAATTAAATTACTCATCATAAGCTATAAGACTGTGAGTGATCAGGCCTTTGTAAAATAAAAAAAAGATCATGATAATTTGCTTTTTCTTGGTTTCAATAAGCAATCATAAAATATATAAAGAAATAGTGTATCAGACAGAAATACCCAGTCTCTGACTCCATCTGTTCAAGCCTGCCTTGTTCCCACGACATTCAGGCTAATAGCTCCTGCCTTCTCTTGCACATACACATGCTAATCATTAGAGGGATTTTGGTCACGGCTTGAGTTTTATAGTACAAAACAGCTACTACCATTTCCCCTCCCCTTGATGTAAAAGAAGCCTGAACTCTGTACTTTCTTAGGACAGCTTTGAGGATTAGGTCTCCCATCTTCTTGGCTGGCACCTTCTCCATCAATAAAACTTTCCTTACTCCAAACGCTGACATTTTGAGCTTTGGCCTTTCAAAGCATGGGACCTTGGACCAGTAACAAGAGGACTCAGAAGTTACTTAATCTAACAATTTCTTTGCATCTAGAATGATAAGGCACACAAAGTGGAATAGATTTTGCCTCAAATCACATTATTTAATGATTAAATAAATAAAGAAGACAAGTCTTCTGAACCATTACCATAGACAGAAAGCACAGGCCATGGGAAGAAGATTGAGGGGCAAAGAAAGCAAGGAAGTGCAGGACACGAAGAAAAGAGGAGAAAAGATCATTCTTAAGAAATGGTTAGCATTGTGGGCAGGAAAATCCCCAACTCGTGTGCCCCCATGACAGTTCATATAAGGGAATCCCACCTCCCTAAAGGAAGGAGTGGTCACAACAGCGGGACCTGCCCTGGGAACCCCTGTAATGCCACCCTTGAATATGTTGCACCCTCATTCAAATATAATCCCGTTTCCTTGCTTTTCTGTGCAGTTGCCCCTTTTCCTAGCCTGTCCCTGCTCATCATTTTGGGAGTGTCTTCTTTTTTTTCCCTTTACTTTAATAAATCCTCTATTCGTTTGGCTTTGTTTGTGGGGCTTTTGTGCATCCTGGGATGCCTTTCTGATAATTCAAGAACCCCCTTTTTCTCCAGTAACAAAACTAAACACTATCCATGACATCACTCTAAGCTTCTTAGCTTTTTATTTCATATTTGTTACTTAAAAAATAAATTAGTGTTTTGTAGCAACAATTGCATTGCAGCATATTGGGATATGATGCATTAGATCTTGTCAAAATCTTCTTTAATTCATTCAGACACAATTGCTGGAAATATGCATTAATACACAGGTGAAAAAGAGGGCAAAGCACCAAAAAAGAAATAACATTAGGAGACTCAGTAACATCCTCAGACCTGAAGGGATAAGGGGATGGAATGGTGTTTCCAGAATCTGACATTTTTCCTGGTGTATTGTTAGATTATTTCATTTGGGATGCATTTCATAATTTTTGTAAGGCATAAGTTTATGCCTTAACTTTACAATTTTTGAATGTAGATATTAATCTTGATTTCTAACATGTGAAATAATTTGTAGTAGAGTCAATGCCATGTTTAGTTTTGCATCGTTCCAATACTAAAAATTTGGTTTTGCCCATGGTGAGTGCTTAATATTTAATGATGTAGTTACGTATGTTAAAGAGAAAACCACAGACTCCCGAATGGTGTCACCTGCACTAAAACCCATAACAAACCTAGATTAAATACCTGACATAACCACTATTTCAGTCTCTCTCAGTAATATAACCTTAATTAACCAGTCTAGAATTTTCTGGTCAACACCAATGAGGTGATCTGTCATGGTGACCCTCTCTATTCCCCAAAGAAAGAAGAGGCAGGTCTGCATGCTAAAATCCCTGACCATTCCCTTCCCCACACAGAGATGTCTCATCTAAAAACAAGCCTTTGTTTTTGGTGTTGATGACTCCTTTCCTCCAACCTTCTTCCTATAAAACCCTTCCGTTTTGTGCAACCCCTCAGAGCACTCTGCTAGTTGCAAGATAGGATACTGCCTTGATTCTTGAATTCGCTTAATAAAACCAATGAGGTCTTCAAGTTGACTCAGTTGAGTTTTGATTTTTAACATATATTAGATATAATTTATATTTACATTGATCATTTCAGAAAGCCTGCATTTACCAAAGTAGTGATGTTTTGAGGAATATGACTTTAAGCAGGATGCATTTCTTATAGTTCTTTCCAAATATAAAATTATTGACCAAGAATAATTGTACTGAACAAGATAAACAGGCAAGGAAGACTGTATTCAAGACAACTGCAAGAGGACGGTGAGATTGATCTGAACTCCTACGAAACAAAAGGATGGGTAGGAGATTTTACCATCACGGGTGAGCCAGTGAGAAAGTACCAGAAGACACAGGGTGGCCAGTATGACTACACCCTCTGCCTTTGATAATTGGCACTTAACACTTCGGCTCCTATTCTCTTACAGAGACTGTGAGATAGAGGCCCTGTCTTTCTAGACAACACATATTTCAAAGAGATGGCTCCCAGGTTCTTGAAAAAGGCCTTCCTGTGTTGTAAAGCTGGCAAGAGGCTGAGAGAATGTTTACAACTCAAAGGGACAATGGTAACTTGCAAGTTTTCTGAAGTAAATGCTATAAGAAAAGTGATGTCAGAGACCTAGAGTCAGGAAGAATCCTATCTAAGGTTTGAAGCTTTTTTGGTTATTATACCACGTATGGAGTTAATGTCAAAGTATGCAATCATTTTAGTCAGAATCTCTATTTTTTTTAACATAAATATTAGTTCAGAGTTTTTTTAAAGAGGACTAGTACCCCATGGTGAACAATTTGGAAAATTTTGACACCATTTATATGGTTATTGTTAAGAAGTTACAGATGGTATGCGAAGGGGATAGTTAATATCTTCCAGGAATAGCTGTGAAATGTAAAGCTTAATACTAAAATAAAAATACTCTGAATTAATTTTCATTTCTAGCATAGCATTAAAATCCACATATTATGAAAAATATATTAATCTTTCACAATAACATTTTTACCACTGTAATGTGATTTCTCATTTATTCCATTATTACCTATATAATTATTGTTTTGCATTAAAAACAAAAATATACCTATAAATGGAAAGGAAAGTGAGGGATAAAGTAGGAAAGAATACATTTGAGAAAACAGCATTATTAACACATAGCTGATAAGGAAATGAATAAAACAAACACATTTATTTCTTAATTCTTATACAGTCTGCTAGTCTGCCAGCAATAATTTGAAAGAAAAATTTCAATCTTGAGTAATGGCTAATTCATACATATATTCATATAGAAATGGACGCCTTACCTGCAGTATACACAATCTGTGCTCTCTCATGTGTTAAAAATAAATTTACTTGCTAGACATGTTTTATAAAGAAAGTTGAAAATATAATTGTATTGAAATTAGAAATATTTTCCTTAAGAACTTTACATGCCAATGAATGCACATAAAAGGAAACTATCTTTAAAAATTTAAATGGTAGGGTTAATAGAGAAAAATATATACATAAATGTATTTTAAGATGCTTTTATTGTACCCTAAAGATATCTCTCATTCTCAGAGAACAAATATCTGGTGTTATAATGTTAAGGTAGAACTTGGATATGAACAAAAAATACTTATTTTATTATTTTTTAAATTACTATAATACAACAATAATTTGCAAAATTAATTTGATTAAATACAAATCTTAAGAATATGGACAGTTGAGTACAGTACAGTACAGATACTTTATCTATTTAGCTTTAGTATTTCTCCAGTGACCTTATCAATTCTTTTCCAAGTTGGAAATAAATATACACTGAAATACACTTTCATGATTGTAGGGTCTAAAATGTCTTAATAAAATAACTTTCTAAATTGGACTTCACAATTTGAGAAGCATGTGATTTGGTCTCAATTGTTCTAACGAGAGTATAAGCATGGATGGGAAATGGGTGACCAAAATTTACAAGAAAGAACTAACAAAAATTACATGGTAAATTATTAAGTAACATTATTGAGGTGATGATTTCCTGGGGGAAAATTACTAACATAATCTCAGTAATATGTAGACAAATGCGTATAGAAATAAATATAGGGAAATAAACCAAAAGTTTATAAAATTGTCAGAAATAAGTTACCAATATCTGATGATTCAGTAAAAAAATAAAATAAAATAAAGTAATTGTCTACTATAAAAACTATAATATATAAAAATAGCATAAAATATTTATATTATAGTTAACCACACAACAAATCTAATATTATAAAAGCATGATGTTCTATAAAGCAGAGGATAACTTTTTAGTAAAACTCATTTTCACAATATCTATTAATTATTCAAACTATACAAATCAATAAATATATTGAAAGAAAATTAATATAGAAAATCTATTTCATAAAATTATTTACATTTACACTGAATAACAATATGGAGTAATATGTGCTGATTAATGTAAAATATTCATATTTTTCAACAAAAAATATAATGGAGATATGCAGTTACCACAGCTAAAAAAATTTTAAGCCATCATTCAGAAATGTATATCTAAAAATATGAAAAACTAAACTACAGGAATTGAGTGAATTACTTATAATAAAATATTAATTCACTGGGAAACATCACATCTTCCTGAATAGGAAAATCAAAACAAATGTAAATATATGGTCAATATTCACCTTTCAGACACACACATAGATACAGACACAGAAACACATGTGACTTTAACTATATTACATTACTAATCCTGTTTCTAAGATTACATTTTGATGAGAACAGGGAGGTTTTTCAGTTGTTGATACTTTAAATAATAACAAATTGCCAAGAATTGATTGGAACTACAAAAGCAATAATATGAGATCATTGATTCAATATACTTTACAATAATCAAATTAGTATATGAACTTCATTGATACTGATTGTACACAAATTAATTATTTAATCAAGTTTATTTAGAGTATTAACTATTTAGGAAAAATAGTCAATAATAGTAAACTAATTAAATTATATTTGGGGGGACAAAAAACATTGCTACTATAAATAGTTTAATAATGAGAAGTTGTGAATGAGATATTTGAAAAGTTTTCTTAGAATTAAATGTTATTGCAATGAACCAACAATCTTATTTTGAGGATTTGCCCTATAAATTAGTTTTATAAGTGTGTACATGTGTGATATTTTGTACATGTTTATCTGTCTCTATGAGTGTACATACATATTTGTAGCATTAATAATTCATGTAGCCTTTATGAAACCAAATCAGTGGTTTCCTGTTCCCTGTGTTTTTTCCATGAAAATGGAGAGGACTGTCAGTAATTAAGATATAGTGGAAGAATAAAAGTAGAGTAATTTATTCTTGCAGGTTCCTCTCAGGAAGGTCACAGGAGATATTTGTGTCAATTGGGTAAGTCATGGCTCTTCTCAAGTTGCCCAAATAATTTCCTTGGGATTCTTCATAAAATACTCTTTCTCTTTCACTGCAGGACATACAGGCCATAACAGCTCTCCTGTTAACCGCTAGGGTTACAGCCCTGTCTCTGAAATACCCATATCCACACGTTTGTAAATAATCTGTTTTAAATAAACTCTGCTCAACTTTCCTTCTTTCAAGTATCCAGCATATTTTTCTATTGGGAGCCTGAGCAACGCAGTTGCTGGTACTAAAAATGGCCTGAAAAATACAATACCTGTAGGATTTGGGGATTGTCTTAAAGTCTCTTAGTAGTTTCCCTTGTTGATTCTCCACTTCTTCATTTTTCAGAATCTTTGGCTTCAGGGGTAGCCCTCTAACAGATAAAGTAGGAGGAAAATTCATGATCCTGGTTCAGAGAGAGATCAAATAAGTATGCTGACTAGAGAAGCACTGAGTGGAGGAGTGGATAGCCACTGAACTAACATCTTGATAATGCTTCTGATATTAGTCTTAAAGAAGCATTCCCCAGTTAGCACATACTTGACTTGCCTATTTGGTTTTCCTACTTTGCCTGATTGGAGAAATGATCTGTTTAGAAATGAAATTATGGAGACTGGTTGATGGATTAGCTGGCTTGTCAGAGACCTAGAAA
>NW_017732004.1:837725-840704 GCF_001890085.2 Hipposideros armiger | reverse complement strand
ACCCATGTCAGAACAGCTCCTAACTACATAAGTAGACAAAATTACTCCCGTGTGGATATATATAAGACTTCTCCCCTAACCGCCTCATTCATGGTCATTGGGCTCAGACCAAAAAAGAAAAGAAAAAAAAAAAAGGCCATAGTGAAATGAAAGGCATGGATTCATAACCCCTTTTTTTTTCCATCAACAAAGCAAATTGGGCTTTTGTCCCAGGTGCATTTTCAATACATTAACTATAGAGACAAATCCTATGCTGTTGGTATGACACCATCCCCCAGCGTGATAAGTTACCTTGTTAGAAGAAAGAGGATTCTCTTGGATTTGCTTTCTCTGCTTACAGTGTTTCTGTGAGCCTTTATATTTTTTGGCTGACAAAATTTCATGTTTATTGCCAAAATGATAATCTATAAAATATTTGTACTTTCCATACCCCGTATTTTGGGCTCAATGAATCTGGGTATTTTAGGACAAATATTTCTACTAAAAGAAAAAATAACTAGAAGCTAAGACTAGTCCATGAAGATATTCCATTTCTCACACAGCTGAGATATGAAGCACCTTAACAGGGTTACTGTGGTACATCATCTGCTTAATCAATCCCCTTTACTGCTGCTGCTTTGCTAAAATACAACTGGAACCAGGAGGACTATATTTAGAATCTGAAATTACCATGGGTTTTTCTCTTAAGTGCTACAATAAATCAGGGCAATGAAAAAAAACTAGGATGATACAGTAAAGACCACATCACTAAGCCTCTAATCCTGCAGCAGTAAATGATGGGGTTTCTCCCCTTATAACTAATGTGCCAATGGAAGACAGGAGGATATAAAAATGGGTGTTGGAAGAAGTCGGTTGTGATTACCAACAAGGGTTGTGACCAACTTTGAAGATGGGTATGTAAAACTTATGTTTTACATCTTTAATTATATTTATATATGTATGTATTTATAATATTCAAATTATTATATGTTTAACCCTATTTGAAGATCAGTGATGGTTAATATGGTAGCTTTTAATTGAATGAGACTTGATTTCTATTTACCTTTCAATGAGATTGATAACAATGTGTCTTTGTGACTTCTTTTCATTGGTAATGCATTATATTCACCTAAACTAAAAGCAGGATAGATAATTAAGGAAAAACAAACTGATTATGCCAGATATTTTTATTTCACTTTCTTTACCCAGTTTTCACTCTCCTGGATACTGCTTGCTGTTTTCCCTGGAATACTGAATTTTATGAACCACACTGATATGTTCCCAGGTCTTATGACTTCACTTTGGTGTTAACTTTGGATAGTCACATGAGAGCATTAGAAAAGGAGGGGAGAGAGTTGCTTGCATTGATTTTCCTGACTTTGTTTCAAAATAAGCATTTGATAATTATTCATTGATTAATGAAGTAAATAAAACTATAAGCAAAAAATAAAGTTTTCTTAAATCAAGGATTATTTTCTACAAATCCTTTGTTTAAAAAATAAAGAACACATACTTAGGAAAAACAATTGTTTATAAATTACTGATAATTTATTTATAATTTATGATCATATTTAAGAAGATAAAAATCCATCATCAATCTACCAAAAAGATGTTTACACTTAGAAGTAAGGGGACCTGGTTTATCATTGATATGCTTTTTCAAAAAGATGAAACTACTTCCAATAAAATTAATTGTTCACAAATTCCTCTAATTTATGTTTGTCACCTAATGCATATTAATCTGAACAATATTTTGAGAATGCCTTAACCCCTTATTCCAATAGGGAAACTATTAATAATAATTTAATTTGCCTTCTTTGTTTTGTGTTAGCTTTTTTTTTTTTTCAGAGAAGCTATTTTCACGTGGTTTGAAAACAGACAGACGTGAGTAGTTCTTAGAAGGGAATACCTTTATAGATTACTTCTGGGACTACCCACAATAGACAGAGACCCATAGTGATACAATTTAAAGCCATAGTTAGAAACTTACAATTGGAATAGGGAGGTGGGTTGGAAAGGGGAGTAATAGTTCTAAAAAGAAGAGATGATTGTGCTCGCAGGAAAATGTAAAATTGCTAGTCAGGATCAACAAAGACTAAAAGGTGGAGAAATATGATCAGCATATATTTTTTTTCTAAAATAGCTGTTTTAAATTCAGGAAAATTGCTTGTGATATAATACAGTTCCAAGCATATTGGTAGTTTGCACAAGCAAACATTTAGAGCACTGATTCAGTCATCATATACCTATAAGCGCCTTGGCAGTATAAGTGATTTTGTGTTTGATGTGGAGCCAGTGGTAAGGAGTGAAGGTGGTTGAAATGACCTTCAGTGCAATTTATAAATACACTAGGAAAAGTCTCAAAGATAAATAGAAGAAAATCAAACATTTTATCTTACAGAAGCATGTTTGCTTTCCCAGTTTTGTTATAATATATTCAGAAAGAAAATGTTTTGTTTTGAAAGCTTCCTTTGATATATTTGTAGGTTTTGCTGATGTCAAAAAGGTTTTTGCCTTTTATTTTAGTTGAATTGAGACTTGACAAAAAATTACTCCACTTACCTATAATTTTACTTTATACTAACTTCAAATTTTCAAGGGAAAAAGATGGAAACTGTTTCTTTTTTTATGATGCAATCATGAGTAAGGTTGAATGACTGTTGAATTATGGTTTTGATTCAGTTTATTTTGTAAACTGCTCAGTTTGCAGCAAAATGCTCAATAAAGAGATGGTCTATCTCTTTTCATTAAAATTCCTATCTTTAGAAAGCTGTGATTTTATGCCCTCACTGTTCCTGAACTTTTCTTTTAGGCTGCTGGTAACAGCTTACATGTGGGATAAACTGTGACATCAAAAATATGTCATGGTGTTGTTCTAATTTTCTTTTAGATAATCAGAAAATTATGCTCTTTTTATAATCACTGAGTTCCCATGCATTGTAGCTTTTACAAAGTCAAGCATTAATCATATATATATATATATATATATATATATATATA